>NC_046657.1:67656244-67660398 GCF_010883055.1 Belonocnema kinseyi
CTACAGAATACAGACTACAGACAGACAAACACCTTCGTAAAAATTGTTTTTTCTGGCTCAGTGGGTTTCGAAACGTGGAGATTTGATGAAAACCAGCAAAGTGAAATTTTGCATAAAACCAATACCTTCTCATTAGGATGAGAATGTAAAAATATTACTGTTTTGTAGAATTCTCGTTTTTTCGACTCAAAAATGTATTCAAAAAAATGGGTTTTTAAACATCTTTTTTTTTATTAAAAAAAATTCACTATTTGGTTGAAAATTGATCTACATAACTTATTAAAATTTGTGTCTTTCAATAATAAATTAATCTACTGAAATGCAAATTCAACTAGACAAGTAGACAGCTGACAGCAGATGGATCGCTTATGCGTAAAATAAAATTTAAAAAAATGGTGTAATGATGGTAAAAATTTTAAGTCAGCTAACTGAAAAATGAAAATTCTTTCCCGCAAAAAAACCTTGAGAGGTATAAATTAGCATTGAAAATGAAATAGATTGGAAAAGTGGAAAAGGAGTAGAAAGAAAGACACAATATATTGTGATACCATTTAAGAAGTTGTATTAATCAGAAGCGGCATATAATACAAACTAATATTACACACTAAAGTAGTCGGCCTGAAACTTCTTTATTAGTTGCCCCAACCAACTGCAAAAAACGAAGCTAGACTGTTTCTTTAATATTCGTCTCGCAATTATAACCTTGTTTGCTAATCGGTACTCATACCAATATTTCTTTTATATATTATTTTATTAATTATTATGGTTTCGTTGCATCATCCGTTCGTCGCATTTTTTTATAAGTAGGGGAAATAATGGGAAAAGGTGTAAGGAGTAGTTAAAGTAAGGACAAGTGAGGGAGAAGTTGGAAAAGTTAAGGAAAAATTTAGGGGAAAAAAGTGGAAATAATAAGGGAAGTGGATGCGTGGAAAATGTGGGAGGGGATATTGTGATACTGAAGGGAGGAACTAGGGAAAGTGAGTAGGGGAAGTGAAAAGAAATTAGGTGAATTAGGTAATTTACTGACATGACTGACATGACTGACATGACTGACACGACTGAAATGACTGACATATCTGGCATGACTGATATGACTGATATGACTGTCACGACTGGATTGACTTACATAACTGATATGACTGAAATGACTGACATAGCTGATATGACTGACATGACTGGCATGACTGAAATGACTGGAATGACTGACATGACTGGCATTACTGACACGCAGCATATTTTTAGTTCGAAATCACAAGTGTTTGGTTCAAAATAATCTGTTTTGTTTAGGGTTTAACTTTCTTTTCTATAATTTGTCTATTTTTTTCTTATTTTTAGTTAGAAATTTGACTTTAATTCTTTTTCTTAAAATTATTATTATTTCTTTTAAATTATCTTTTAATTTAACTAAAAGTATAACTGTTCCTTTTTTGGGTAAAATTTTATCTTCCTTAGTTAAAAATTCAACTATTTAGTTCCGAGTAGCTATATTTTTTTAGTAACGGATATTTTGAAGCTTTATTTCTCTAATAATCATTTTTTTATCTAAATATTTATTTATTTGATTGAAAATATTTGTTTTTTTGTGAGTTCCAAGCACCTCTTTTTGATTTGAAAATTAGTCTGTTTTGCTTAAGGATTTAATGAATACGTTAAAAATTAGTATCTGGGGGGGGGGGGGACTTTATCTTCCCAACTGAAAATTAAAATAATCTATCTTTTGTTGAGAATTTTTCTTCTTCATTTTAAAATATATATATTTTGTTGAAAGTTTGTTGATTTTTTTTGTCGATAATTCAGCTTTTGGGTCCAAAACTCTACTATTTGCCTACGAACAAATTTTTTCCATTAAAAATTCTTCATTTTGGTTAAAAATTTATTTCTCTGGATGAAAATTTAACTTCACCTCTTTGGTTGAGAATTGCGGTAGTTTGTTCAGAATTGGTTTTGTTTTGTGGTTAAAGTTTACTTTTTCAATCGAGCATTTACCTATTTAAAGATTTTGTGAAAAATTTATATTTATTTTTTTAAATTGTACTCTTTTATAAATAGTTTGTTTTGTTCACTAAAAAAATATACTATATGTTTGTCATTTTTTGTCTTCCATAACTGTAAACTCTTTTCTTTATACAAATGTAACTGTTATATTTTTGGTGAAAAATAATCTTTTTTTTTATAAAAAATTAAACCCTTTTGCTGAAAGTGCATTTTTATCTTGAAACTTTCCATAATTCGGGTCAACGAGACAACTTTTTCTACAGAAAATTTCAAATTAAAAATTAAATAATTTGTCTTCAAGTTAAACTAATTTGATATAAATTAATTTTTCTTGTTGTTGAGGATTTACGATTTTATTTAAACATTAATTTGTTTGGTTAAAAATTGAACTACAACAATTGTCGTTTTATTCAATTAGAAGTTAATTTTTTATATTTAAAAACTAAATTATTTTTATTCTGATTTACGAATTGGTTGGCAATTTGTATTTTTGAATGGAAAAAATTTTTTCGTTACAAATGCAACTGTTTCTTTTATAAGTCATCAGCTTTAGTTGAGGATTCAACCACTCTGTTAAAAATTGGTCTTTTTTGGATAAATTGAAATATGTCGAATTTAAAGTTAGCTATTTTAGTTGAAATATCCCCGGAAATATCAGTTCTTGCTATTTTGTTTTAATTGATCTCTTTGTCTGAGAATTAAGGCAGTGTGTTCGAAAGTCCGTTTGTTGTTGTTGTTGTTGAATATTACTTTTAATCCGAAAATTAAATGGTCTGTTTAGAAATTGAACTGTTTGGTTGAATATTAACTTTCCTGTTTTAATATTCAAATTTTGGTGTTATGAATTGAATTGCTTTGTAGAAAATTCTTATATTCAGCTGGAAAGTTCATCAGTTCAATAGGAAAATTAGACTATTCGGCTGCAAGTTAAACTATTTTGTTAAAAATTCCTTCTTTGGGTTGAAGTTTTAACTTTCTTGTTTACAAACTATCTCTTTGGCTAAAAAATTAAACAATTTTAGGGAAATCTTTTTTCTTCCTTGCCTGGAATGTTTATTTTGGCCATGATAATTTGTTACAATAGAACTGGTTCCATATATTAGGTAAATCCTGGAAATCCTTTCATACAGAATAATGGGATTACAAACTTAATTCACCTGCCCCTTCAATCGGGCACATGTGGGCTCAGTTGACACTTGTCGCAAGTGGTGAGCCCCGTTCTAGGTCAGCCAAGCATTGTCTCCGCCGCGGCTGCTGAAGGTCTGAGAGAGTGGATGACCAAAGCGCCTGCCTTGGATTGTTTCTCCTTTTTTTATTTGACTAACATTAATCGCAGAGTATGTGATATACTATTGGCGATAATAATATTGATTACTTCCATCAATTGGATCAAATTGAGTAGGATCCTGGTATGGTTGATAGTGTTGTCTTTGTGGTTGATATGGATGTAATGGATGTTGTGGATGTTCTTCAGTTTGCGAATGATGATCATAATTTGAATATTGATTTCCTTGAAATTGGGAACTTTCATATTCCTTTCTAGAATTTTGTCGTAAATAATGTTGCTGTTGTCCATTATGCTGAAGTTGATATTGTTTCTGTATTTCTTGTTGTTGGTTTACGAACTGTTCATGTATTCGTTGTCGTGCACGATCTAGATTTCGTTCGTTAATCTTGTTTGTCCTTCTTTTTAATTCTTGTTCTAGCTCATCCATTTCTTGAAATAATTCGCTTATTTCATCCTCTTGATTTTGCCATATTCGGTTCGCTATCTCTTGTTGTTGTTTAGATAGACGTTTTTTTGGTTGTGTCTTATATTCTTCCCGTCGCTTGTCTATTAGTGCACCTAATCTACCACTACATTTTTGTAATTGTTCACAAATACTTCTAGCCTTGTATGCATCTTTTTCTTTTTTCAAGTTCCTATGTAGTTTCTCTTCATTAACGCTGTGTGCCATACCCGAATTGAATTGTTCACATTGGAGTTCACGTTCAAAATGTGGTCTGGCGGGAACAATACCATCCTCAGATTGTGGATAAAAATCTAAAGGCGATTATTGTCTATGAAAAGAAAGAGCTGGCCGAGGGTATTCAAGAGGCTCACCCCTTTCCGTCTTCTCTTTATTTTCATTTGTAATTTTGTATACAGTTTCAGCACT
>NC_046657.1:67660498-67661504 GCF_010883055.1 Belonocnema kinseyi
ACGGCGTCTAAGTATGAGGCCAGGCTTCCTTTGGGTCTCTGGTGAGCATTCAGCTGAATTTATTTAAGATATTGCTTTATTTATCAATGAACACTCCAAACTAGGTAATGCAACTGGAAATTGGTAGAAGGTAGGACACTGTCTTGAATTGGACAGTTGCTTTTATGAATTCTTGATAGTATCCAAGACAGTGCTTGAAGGAAAAAAGACTGTAACGACTAATTCAAGAAATAATTACACAAATTGAGTTAAGCAAATCATTGATTTTTTTAAGGTAATGAACATACTGAACTTATAAATCAACGGCTTCCTGGTAGGTCTGACGCCTAGTGCAAGCATGGTTATGAGTGGTTACATGAGGGCTTCTCTCAGAGGGGATCTAGAATTTGGGGCCCACTCTCTGAGTCTAAAAGTCTTGCCTAATCGTTCCTTACATCAGGGAACTTAGCCTTAAATTACTTTCAGAACAGTCTTCAATTTGAAAAGAAATTTAGCTCAGCTATGACTTTCGAATAGTCACTCAGAGCACATCTTTTTGATTAGTGAACGGTATGAAGTTTTTGGTTTTGATCGATGTCTAATTTTTGTGACGATAGTGACGAGCTTTATAATTTCCTGAACGGTTGGCCTTAATTTAGAGAAATTAGAGCAAAATATTTTACTAAATTAAAGACGCGTGCTCAACAAGTTATATTTTGAAAAATTGTTTGACACCCGACTCTCGATTCAACTGCTCGCGGTTTATTCATTACTGTTCTGGTTCTCACTTCGGAAGGGACGCAGTGCGCGTGTACTCAGTCGATGACGTTGCGCAGTATCATGAATTCTTTTGGAGGACGGTTCACATGGCTCTGTCTATTTGCGTTTTGATTTCCTCGTTATAGCGACAAGTTTACTTGAAGGACAAACCCGACACTGTGGCTAATCCCAGAGTATGGTGTATTTTTAATTCACACAGCCAGCTACTAACAAATTATCTGAATGATTTAACAACATTTTGGAAAAA
>NC_046657.1:67661583-67662280 GCF_010883055.1 Belonocnema kinseyi
AAATTTAACTATTCTATTTTTGTTGGAAAATTTATCTTTTTTAGTTTAAAAGTGTAACATTTCAAAAAAAATGTATTCAATTAGTTAAAATAGCATGCCTTTGGTTCTTAATTAAATTCTGTAACTGATAATCTAACTGGATGAAAAATCAACTGGTGCAATCAAAAGCGATAATTTCATTTTATTTCTTTTCTTTTTTTCTTTCTTTTTTCTTTCTTTTTAGTCGAACAACTTTTGTCTTTTAACTTTATTTCATACTTTATGCCGTTTTTTTCTCATAGAAATTCAATATTTTTATTTTGAATGTCATTTCTTACGAATAAAGCAAAAATTACGTATCCTATCAAAAAGTATAGTTCTTTTTTGGATGAACAAGTTTTGTCTCATTTTTTTCGTAGCCTGTGTCGTTAGTCTAACCATTTTTTATTTTTTTATTTTTAATGTTGTTTTTTACGATTAAAAACCAAAAGTTCGCTTCCTATCGAAAAGTAATTCATTATAAATTTGTAGTTCATTCAAGGGCGCGCAATTTTAGATTTTCATTTTTTTGTATCTTGCATAGTTTGACCAAAAAATTGAATTTTTGGATTTTGCATTATTTTTGGTACGATCAAATTTGGAATTTTCTACTTTTTGATCAAAGTAAAAAAGCTGTTATCATAGTTTTGTAGGGCTTAAAAAAAGGAACATTTTTTTT
>NC_046657.1:67662380-67662845 GCF_010883055.1 Belonocnema kinseyi
CTTGCGTGTGACGCGGCGTCAATTCTTGAAAGAGCTATATTAGAAGGGCGCTCTATGTCTGAGTTTTACTGTATTTACTATTCTCAAATAACCACGAGAAGGCCAGGAAAAGCCCAGTAGTGGGACTCCGATACCGTGACGAACACCCAACCTTACGTGTCGAGATAGAAAGAGAGATTCGTTCGATTTCCAAATTGGAAACAGCATCGGAGTCCCACTGATGGGATACATAGAATCGTTTGTTTTAAATTGAATGTAGCAGCATGAAGATATCCTATTAAAAAACAAGACACGAAAAAAATGATATCCTAAAAAAAAAGAGATCTCTAGTTTTGACAGTGGAGTTCTTTTCGTTCTAAGAAATAATCCTTATAGCCATATTTAAAATAATATAGTTGATAGATAGATAAACGTTTATTTTTCGGCCTGCTGGCCTTAAAAAATTGACTTGCTTACACTTCCATT
>NC_046657.1:67662855-67663406 GCF_010883055.1 Belonocnema kinseyi
ATTTTCTTACAACTATTTCTTACAAAGTACCATCCATCCACACCTTATGGATAATCTATCGCTATGCCTCGCTTACCAGCCTCTGTCTCCGCGGCTAACACCTAATAATTAGCTACTATTTACAATATTTACACTTTTCTTACACCTACTTCCTCTCCTATTTACAATCTTTCCTTCTCCATTTCTCTTCCTCTTTCCTTCTCTTTTTCTCCATCTTACCCAACACTCCCTTCACCCATGCTACTGCCCTTTTGTCCCCCCTTTCCTGCAACAAATGCTTATCTCACTCCTTTCCACCTCCTCACACTGCTCTAGCCAGTGCTCAACTTTTGCATCCTCTTTCCCGCACAGTTCACATATTCTCTTCTCTCTAGAAAGCTAGAACAAATTATAACCCTCCATGCAACCGCATCTCATTGTCGCTATAAATCTCTGACTACCTTGCTCTCCTTTCTCACACAAATATTGCGCTCTCGCCCTTGGCATAATCCACACATAGTTCCCATTAAACCTTGGCTCTCTTATCCTCTCCTCTCCTTCTGCCTTCTCTT
>NC_046657.1:67663506-67678297 GCF_010883055.1 Belonocnema kinseyi
TGTTGTTTTTGTATAAAAAAATCATTAGAGTTACACCATTAAAAAAACCAAAATGAACATTTTAAGCCAAACAACGAATGATATGAAAAAAATTCTAAAAAAGAAAAATGTTCATTTTTTTAAGCCCTACAAAACTATGATAACAGCTTTTTTACTTTGGTCAAAAAGTAGAAAATTCCAAATTTGATCGTACCAAAAATAGTGAAAAATCCAAAAATTCAATTTTTTGGTCAAACTGTGCAAGATACAAAAAAATGAAAATCTAAAATTGCGCGCCCTGGAAAAAACTACAAATTTATAATGAATTACTTTTCGATAGGAAGCGAAGTTTTTGTTTTTAATCGTAAAAAACAACATTAAAAATAAAAAAAATAAAAATGGTTAGACTAACGACACAGGCTACAAAAAAATGAGACAAAACCTGTTCTTCCAAAAAAGAGCTACACTTTTTGATAGGACACGTAATTTTTGCTTTATTCGTAAAAAATGACATTCAAAATAAAAATATTGAATTTTTTGAGAAAAAAAGGACATAAAGTATGAAATAAAATTAAAAGACAAAAGTTGTTCGTCTAAAAAGATCTATAAATTTCAATTTCAATTTAAATTTCAATCGTAAAAAATAAAATAAAAAGTCTGATTTTTGGAAAAAGGACAGAAAAAACGAAAGACGACATAGGACTTAGGATATGGGTTCCCGTATTAGAACCTATCCAGATGCGCAGTTTTTATTTAATCGTAAAAAACAAGCTCGAAAATAAAAACAATTATAAAAACAAGGAAACAAGAATTAGTATGATTCAATTTTTATGCATATTATGAATTATAATATAAAAATATTCATCATAAATAGAATTTGCTCTTTATTTTGCAATTTTTTAATAAGCAATTCCAGATAAAGTTACATAAAAAATGTATTATATTTGATATAAAAGTGTTCTGCATAATGTAGAAAAGTTGGAATGCTGGGCAAAATCTAGTGCGAAGCACGAGATACGTGATGACAATGTGTTCGTTAAAGCCCAAAGAGCTTTAACAAAAGGGAGTTCACAATCACAAAATTACGGTTGTTGGTCCGTTGACTTTTGACTTTAAAAAGTCTGTGCACGAATGCAGGTGAAATGCAAAGACCGAGCACAGAGTGCGAAGCCATCAATCGTGTTCCGTAGGTACGCTCAAACTCTCGAGCTAAGCTCTTTTAAGGAAAGAGAGTTCCCAATCACAAAATTACAGTGGTGGATGTTTTGAGCCTTAATTTTGAAAGGTAGCGGGTTAGGGGAAAGGTAGCGGGCAGATTTTTTAAAATGAAATTATCGCTTTTGATTGCACCAGTTGATTTTTCATCCAGTTAGTTAGATTATCATTTACAGAATTTAATTAAGAACCAAAGGCATGCATTTTTAACTAATTGAATACATTTTTTTGAAATGTTAAACTTCTAAACTAAAAAAAAAAAAATTTCAAACAAAAATAGAATAGTTAAATTTACTTTACAATCAATTAATTTTTAAATGAAAGAAAAGTTCTACACAACAGTTTCATTTTCTTTCAAATAGTAGATTTTTCCAAAATGTTGTCAAATCATTTAGATAATTTGTTAACAGCTTTCTGTGTGAATTAAAAATACACCATTCTCTGGGATTAGCCACATTGTCGGGTTTGTCCTTCAAGTAACCTTGTCGCTATAACGAGGAAATCAAAACGCAAATAGACGGAGCCGTCTGAACCGTCCTCCAAAAGAATTCATGATACTGCGCAACATCATCGACTGAGTACACGCGCACTGCCTCCCTTCCGAAGTGAGAACGACAACAGCAATGAATAAACCGCGAGCAGTTAAATCGAGAGTCGAGTGTCAAACAATTTTTCAAAATATAACTTGTTGAGCACGCGTCTTCAATTCAGTAAAATATTTTGCTCTAATTTCTCTAAATCAAGGCCAAACGTTCAGGAAATTATTAAGGTCGTCACTATCGTCACAAAAATTAGACATCGATCAAAACCAAAAACTTCATACCGTTCACCAATCAAAAAGATGTGCTCTGAGTGACTATTCGAAATTCATAGCTGAGCTAAATTGCTTTTCAAACTGAAGACTGTTCTAAAAGTAATTTAAGGCTAAGTTCCCTGATGTAAGGAACGAGTAGGCAAGACTTTTAGACTCAGAGAGTGGGCCCCAAATTCTAGATCCCCTTTAAGAGAAGCCCTCATGTAACCACTCAAAACCATGCTTGCACTAGGCGTCAGACCTACCAGGGAGCCGTTGATTTATAAGTTCAGTATGTTCAATACCTCAAAAAAATCAATGATTTGTTTAACTCAGTTTGTGTAATTATTTCTTGCGTTAGTCGTGTCAGCCTTTTTTCCTTCAAGCACTGTCTTGGATACTATCAAGAATTCATAAAAGCAACTGTCCAATTCAAGACAGTGTCCTACCTTCTACCCATTTCCAGTTGCATTACCTAGTTCGGAGTGTTCATTGCTAAATAAAGCAATATCTTAAATAAATTTAGCTGAATGCTCACCAGAGACCCAAGGGAAGCCTGGCCTAATACTTAGACGCCGTTTAATAGTGATCTATTAACCAAGTTATAAAACTATTTAAAATATGCTGACCAAGAGTCTTATTTTGAAACCAATTATGATTTTTGAAGTAGTATCTGCTGCTACTTTTGCTAAACTGACAAATTTTTTCGTAGCATCAATAAACTCACAAAAGTACTATACAATATAACCGGAGCCTCGAGTTTCCTCTTGAACTTAATGGTTGCATCCGAGACTAGGACCAATTTACCTAGGAATGCTAAGAATAAAATTGGCAGTGCACCAATTACAAAAAGCCCTTAACAACCTTGATTTACTAAAGTAAATTCCAAATGAGAACTGTAAAAAGAAAACAAAAGAGGACTTTGCACATATTCTTGTAGAAAACTTTGCGATACTTTAACCAATTAAGTTGTACCATAATTTGCTCTTACAGAAGAATACGCAGTTTCGTAAAAATTTTCAAGAATATATATTATTTTCAAGCTTAGATTAAGATTATGTAATTTATTCCAAATCATATTCTGTAGAACTAATAGAAATTCACTTTAAACATCTATAAATCAGCTTAGAATGCTCTTCTTGGGAATTTTTAGTGTATCTCTAATACTGGAATCAGGGTAAAAAGGTTATCCAGGCAACTTTGACCCTTTATGAAACCAGATTAGATTTCTGGAATGTCATTACGGTATTCGTTCTAAGCGTTTTGTTTAGGAGTTAAAATTTGCGGAAAATTTTAGAAATGCAATTCGCTAATGTTATCGGTCTATAGTTATCAGGAAAGCTGACATCAGCCTTTTCAAGTAGCATAGTCTTATTCAGGCACTGCCAAGTGTTTGGAACTTTTTCAGTATTTATCTTTGTGTTAAACAGTTCCAAAGAAAGTAACAGTCTTCTCGGACAGTATCTTGAAAGAACTATGAGGAATTAGGCTGGATTTTGCTGCTTTAGCATGTTAATATTTTATCACAATTGACTGTCTGTGAAATTGTTAAAAACTTCTTCTTAGAATTGAATAATAACACAGGCATCATCTCATTGTTATCACTTGTCAGAGGATCTAATGATCATTATACCAGACAGTTTGTGATTCATATCTAATTCTTCTGCAGTACAAAAAATAACAGCTATAAAATTATCCGTCAAGAAATTAACAGCTACATAACTAGGTTTGTAATACTCAGTGTAGTGAAAAAAAGTTCAGAGCAGAATCAGCTCCTACTCAGCGCAACGGAACGTCATCGCCTACCCGTGAGTGCAGAGTAAGCATCCAGACAGTAGCGCTTTTTATTATCGCTGACTCGTGAGTGCAGAATCAGGACCTGCTTAGCGCAACGGAACCGCATCGCCTCCACGTGACTTAAACTGAGCATCTAGGCAATAGAGCGGATTATAATCGCTGCCTCGTGAGTACGGAGTCAGTATTTACAAAGCACGCTGGATTATCATCATCGCCCTGTAAGGACAGAAGCAGTATTTAATCAGAGAAACGAAAGATAGGGTGAGAGGAGGGGAGGGAATCTCTGAGGGATTCTGGATGGATAGGGGATTCAGGCAAGGGTGCCCACTTTGCCCAACGCTTTTTGCAATTTTGATTGCGGATATGGAAAGTAAGCTAGCGGCCGGAGTGGTAGGAGGAGTTAGGCTAGGAGGAGTCAGGATATGATCACTAGCATATGCAGATGACATAGTGCTCGTGACAAAGAGCGAAGAGGCTTTATAGGAGATGATGAAGAGGTTGAAAAGATACTTGGACAAAAATAGGCTCGAGTTAAATGCGAATAAGTCGAAGGGTATGTTGTTCAGGAAGGGAGGTCGGAGAGATAGGGGAGGGGAGTGGAAGTGGAAGGGAAAAGCGGTACTAGAGGTGAAAGAGTTTGTGTACTTGGGCCTCCTGTTTCGAAGAAATGGGGAGTGGATTGTCATATGAAAGAGAGGGTGAGAAGGGCAAATATGGTGATGAGGCAGGTGTGGGGGCTGGGGGAGAGTTTGTTTGCAGATGGCTTTGTAAGGAAAATCAAATTGTTTGATTCGCTAGTGATGAGTGTCTTATTTTACGGAGTGGAGGTGTGGGGTTGGAAGTTAAGTGAGGAGGTAAATAGGATACAGGAGAGGTATGTAAAGTGGATACTGGGGTAGGCAAGGAATACGCCAAACTATATTGTCTGGAGTGAGACAGGAAAAACGAGTGTAGGGATTATAACAGGGAGTCGAGCGTGTAAATATGAGGAGAAATTTTTGGAAGAGAGGAGAAGTAAATTGCTTAGTGAGTGCTGGTGGGAGAAGGAGAACAAACGTAGTGGTGAAAAGATGGAGGTGGAAAGGGAACGGTATTTTAGAACGAATGGATTGCAGATGGATGAAGTTAGCAGGAGGCACGAGGAAGGAAGGTATATGAGTTGGTTCAAAAGAATGGCATGGAGAAAGAGAAGGCAGAAAGAGAGGAGAGGATAAGAGAGCCAAGGTTTAATGGGAACTATGTGTGGATTATGCCAAGGGCGAGAGTTCAATATTTGTGTGAGAAAGGAGAGCAAGGTAGTCAGAGATTTATAGCGACAATGAGATGCGGTTGCATGGAGGGTTATAATTGGTTCTAGCTTTCTAGAGAGAAGAGAATATGTGAACTGTGCGGGAAAGAGGATGCAAAAGTTGAGCACTGGCTAGAGCAGTCTAAAGAGGTGGAAAGGAGTGAGATAAGCATTTGTTGCAGGACAGGGGGGACAAAAGGGCAGTAGCATGGATGAAGGGAGTGTTGGGTAAGATGGAGAAAAAGAGAAGGAAAGAGGAAGAGAAATGGAGAAGGAAAGATTGTAAATAGGAGAGGAAGTAGATGTAAGAAAAGTGTAAATATTGTAAATAGTAGTTAAGTATTAGGTGTTAGCCGCGGAGGCAGAGGCTGGTAAGCGAGGCATAGCGATAGATTAGCCATAAGGTGTGGATGGATGGTACTTTGTGAGAAATAGTTGCAAGAAAATTTTGTAAAAAAATGGAAGTGTAAGCAAGTTAATTTTTTAAGGCCAGCAGGTCGAAAAATAAAAGTTTATCTATCTATCTACTATATTATTTTAAATATGGCTACAAGGATTACTTCTTAGAACGAAGAGAACTCCACTGTCAAAAATAGAGATCTCTTTTTTTTACGATATCATTTTTTTCGTGTCTTGTTTTTTAATAGGATATCTTCATGCTGCTACATTCAATTTAAAACAAACGATTCGATGGATCCCATCAGTGGGACTCCGATGCTGTTTCCAATTTGAAAATCGAACGAATCTCTCTTTCTATCTCGACACGTAAGGTTGGGTGTTCGTCACGGTATCGGAGTCCCACTACTGGGCTTGTCCTGACCTTCTCGTGGTTATTTGAGAATAGTAAATACAGTAAAACTCAGACATAGAGCGCCCTTCTAATATAGCTCTTTCAAGAATTGACGCCGCGTCACACGCAAGAGTAAAAGGATCTGCGTGGGGTTCGCATCGGTCACTCAGGCGTGACCAAGAGAAAACAGAGCGCAACACTATCGGGTTGGTTATTCACCATCGCTGGCCCCAAACCCGGAACAGTATCAGAGTTTCACTGTATAACAAAACAAAATGTTTCGAGCAAGGAAAAGTCAAAACAGGCCTCTCAAAAGAACTCTGATTTACCAGAACAACATCCAGTGAATAGAAATGAATTGCATATACACAAGAAGTGTTGTTGTGAAAATTGTAAAAGCGTCACCCCGTTGAAGACGGACTCCAAATATAAATATTATTTTATTTTATTTTCAAACCCCTGTTTACATTTCTAAAGAGAAAAATTTCCAAGAATTCACTTATAATTTACATAAAAAATTGCGCAGAATGCAGAAAAAGTGGTATGTGGGTAAAGTTAGTTCCGCAAAGGAACAAATTATTAATAATTAAAATATTCAAACTATTTAAGCGGACAATTTCTTCATTATAAGTGCTTAAACCTGAAGTACAAGTTAAAGCACTCAAGGTGATAGCCTTGAATTTTAAGCTTTTAAAATTAAAGCCTAAAAATATTTTAATTTAATCGCTGTCGTTAAACAAAAAACTTTCAAACTTCTGTAAATTAAACAGTTTAAAGAATTCTGGTTACAAAATACAAATCCAGGGTCTGAAATTCAACATTCTAAATTGGAGAAACCTTAAGCAATTTTAAATTAGAAGGATTAGTAATAATAAAAATAAAGAAAATAATAGATCAGATTCAGTAAAAAATGGAAAAGTTTTCTAATGTTATTTAAACATCATGATTAAATACAATACAATGCTGATTACAGATTTAAATTTGTGGAATTCAAGAAATTGAAGGCATTTCATTTGGAAGAATTCATTTTTTAACCGTTTACTTTTCAATATTTTATTTATAAGTATTCATTTGATATAAACAGGAAAATATTGCTAAATTTTCTAAACTGTTTCCTTTAATCACAAGATTACAAAATCAGTGAGTTAAAATGGAATAGTTTAAAGTGAAATAACATTTGAATTGGATTTGAAGTTCAATAAACCGTTTATTTATGAATCTATTATTTTAAAATTATTTTGTATTAGAAATAGTTAATAATCGCACTTAACAAAGATAATAAAAAATTAATGTAACTTATTTTAAATTATCAGGTGATATGGAATTCGTAATTTCTTAAGTAAATGGCTACATTTTTTCCTCAAAACTTGTCAAAACTAGCATAAAAGATTTTTAACACTTTCGTCCTTACTTAAATCCAATTGAGAAATCCAAATCCAAATCCAATTTGAGGTTAGAGTGGTATAAACATACAATCAACACTATACGGTGTGAAAACTAACACCAATATGTTGCTTTTCGCGCGCACGCGCAGTTAACTTGTGTAGGCTTGTGTGAGCTAAAGAAGTTAGAAGATAAATTTATAATCAAAAAGATCATTTTTCAACAAAAAAATGTCAACAAAATTGTTCAATTTTTATCTTTGGAAACGAATTTTAAACTGCCACAATAAGCATTTTACCAAAAATGGACTAGTTGAATTTTCAGGTAAAAAATGGAATTTTCAACAAAATAAATTAATTTTAATAAAAAAGATTTACTTTTAACAAAAAATTAAACCATTAAATTTGCATTTAAAAAAATTAATTTTGAATGAAAAACAATCAAATCTACACCAGAATAGCCCAATTTTTAACCAAAGAAATGAATTTACGTGCAAAAAGACTTCTTAGAAAAAAGACAAAATTGCAATAAAATACATGAATTTTTAACCACGTAGTTGAATTTCAACTGAAAAATAATGTTTCAAGGAAAAATTGAATAGTTATATTTTCAGTTAAAAACAATTAACAAACCCAAAAAATCAAAGTTTCCAAAAAATATTTAAATTTTCAAGTAGAAAATCGAATTTTCAAACAAATCATTTAATTTTCAAACCAATAATTTTCTACAGAAAATATAAATTTAAAATTTTATAAATAAATTTACAACCAAAAAATTTTCATCAAATTAGCTTATTTTCCAAAAAACTACATGAAATTTCAACTATCTTATACGAAAAGATAAGAAGTTTGATCAAAATTTTTCAAACAAAGTAATAAATTTTTGATTAAAATAGATGAATTTCTAAACAAGAATAATACATTTCTATCAAATAAGAATAATTTTCAACTGAGAATAGTCAATTTTCAGTATAAGAAAATATTTGTTCCACTAAAGAAATCGAATTTTTAACAAAACAGTTCAACTATCAACCAAAAAATCATTTTTTAAACGAAAACAATTATTTCCTATTAAAAATGATGAATTTACAACTAAAAGAATAACTTAAAAAAAAAACTTTGGTGAAATCGTCAAATTTTGAACTTTAAAAATTAATATTAAAACTAGAAAATAAGTATTTAACCAAAAATAGAATAGTTACATTTTCAGATAAAAAATTTAATTTTCTGCAAAATAGTTTAATTTTCGATGTAAAAAATGAATTTTCAACTGAAAAATATTTCGAATTAAAAAAATCGAATTACAACAGAAAAGTTAAATTTTTAAACATTTAGTTGGATTTTCAATTTAAAAAGAAAAAATTTTTTACCAACAATGAAATGGAATGAATTCTGAAAGAAAATTGAAAAAAAGAACATCAATTTTTTTTCTTATTTTGCAAAAATTTTAAAAGCAGTGTAAAAGAGTGTGTAGAAAATTTTTGCAATTTGACCATGTTATATATAATTTTAGAAAAAAACAAGAACCTAATTCTTATCTAGCCTTCTCGCGAAATTTTGTTGCACAATTTTGTTTAAAGTTTATGATGGTTAGAAAAATGTGCTTTCTAATTTGAGTAAGTTTTGGACATATTTAGAAATTTTGAAATGATTAAAAAATTACTAAAACTTGTAACAATTTGTTAAGAATTTTTTATAGCTCACTCTCAATCATTTCATATCAAAAGAAAAGAAGTTTTATCCAAAAATGCATTTTCAACCGAAGAAATTAATTTTTAATAAAAATAGATGAATTTCCAACAAGAAGAATAATTTTCTTTCAAAAATGATTAATTTTTAACTGAGAAAGGTCAATTTTCAAGCAAAAATAAAGTAACACATTTTGAACAAAATTGTTAAATTGCAAATAATAAAATTTTCAACTAAAAATGTCACAGTTACATTTTCAGTATAAGAAAATTATTTTTTAACTAAAAAAACTAATTTTCGAAAAAAAAAATTTAATGATGAAATAAAAAAGGAATTTTCAAACAAGAAGAATCATTTTCAATTTTAAAAAAATGCATTTTCAACTGAGAAAATAATTTTTTTTTAAAGTTTAACAAAATCGTTCAATTTTTAACTTCAAAAATTCTTAATATATGAAAACTTTACGAAACCTTTAATATCTTTAGATAATTATTTCAGTATTACAAAATTTAGTGTTTACAATTAGATTTCCATTGGAAAATAATTGTAATTGTGAATAATTGTAAAATGAATATATAACGAATTTTATTTTATGAAGAAATATCTCGTGATTTTAAAAGCAGAAAACCATGCTAAAATTACCTTTTTCTATGGTATCTTAATAACTAATTAACATAAGTGGTGAAATTTCATATAAAAACTATACTCTGTATACATTAATTTAAAAAATGAAAAATAATGATAATTTTATCAATATTCCTAAATTTTGTTTTAATATGTTGCTTAGGGAATAGATTTCAAAAATAAAATTATAAAAATATCTCCATTAATTAGTAAAACACTATGTAAAATCGCCTTTCAAATTATACAAAAAAATCTCAAAAATGTTAAGAAACTGTTGTACAGATTTGGCTTTAACCTTATAGACCAGTTTTAGAAATATATATTTCTTTTATCGCTTTTCAACACAATTACTTTCCACACCATCTTCAAAGAAAAATTTTCACAATATTTTGATTAAACGATAAGTCTATTGTACTTAAGGGAAAAATGGAAATCTTTAATTAATTATGAATGTTTAATTGTCGTCAGTTCTCTTACTGTTTAGACTCGAGAATTTAAGAATCTCTTTTTCGCAAACAAAAAGTATGAAAGTCCTTCGTTTATCGACTTTTATTATAATTTATTTATTTTACATATGTATCTATTGTATGTTATCAAAATTAAATACAAAAATCTTAAATTTCAAGTGTATTTTGATATTACAATTCTTAAATGTTTCCAATTTTTAGAAATAATTTAACTAATTTTATATGTATTTAAAATACGTTTTTGTTTTAAATTGCATAGAATTTATTCTAAGTAAACAAATTATATCTTTAGGCATGAAGCGATGTGTCTTCTTTTTGCATTTTTCAAAATTTATTTCATTACTTATTTTTATTGAAAATAATTGGATCTCTTGCGATTAAAAACGAGGATTCAGCACAAAAAAAAATTTGCTGAAAGTAATTTTTAAAAAATCATTAAAATTTTATTTTTAATGTCTGACAATTGTACAAAATTTCCAGGGGCATATTTTTTTTCTACAAGAATTTTTAGATTGTTCTGTTTTTTAAATAAGTTTATACTATTTTTTTGAAACTCTATTAAAATTTAAATAATTTTTGAATTTCATTAATTCTACTAAATATTTTTTTTATTTTATTCGATTATTCACATTTTTTTAACTTTTTAATCATAGTGAATTAAAACATTTTGGTTTTAACACATTTAACACTCTTTTTCGAAAATTTAGGAAATCGTTTAATGTGTTTAAAAGTCTTCTTTAACTTTCTTTTAAAGTTCATTTTTCAAAATAAAAAATCATTTTAAATTTTAACACAAATGTTAGGAAAATAATTTTTTTTAATCTTTTCAGACCTTCTAATATTCTTATATTTAAAAATTATTCAAATTTTTACAGATTTTTTTTTAATTCTGTACAATAAAAAAAAATGCCTTCGAACTTTTTCGATACTTTGATAATTTTTTAAATCTTTTTTTATGATTTGAAATGTTTTAAAATAATCTTCTGCAATTAATTTTTGGCAATAAAAAATTTACTTTAATTATTGCTAGAAACCTAAAACAATTTTTTTCATTTCCGTGAAACCTTACCAAATCAAACAAAAAAAATCTTCACAAGTTTGATTTATTTTCAAATCGTTTGAAAATTCCTCAATATCTGTTAAAATCACAATCATTCACAAAAATCACCACAATCACCAAAAATACTGTTGTCGATATTTTCACAATTAGTTTTAAAGAGTCTATGCAAAAAGATCAAGCGCGTAGCGCGAGGTAAATACATTATCGAGCGCGAAGCGCGAGAACCAACAGTCTCGCGCCCTGGGCGCACTCAATAACTTTTTAAAATTCAAAATGTCCTATTGTGTCCCAATAAGGTAAAAAATTTGAAATTTTTTTAATTCAAATAAATTTTTCTATGACTACCAAAATTTACTTTTTGGCAAACATCCATCTATTAATAAAAAAAAAAGATATAGAAATGGGAAATGTGACAATTGAAAAAAAGAAACCATTCAGGTAATATTTTCTGACTTAATCAAACTACAAGAAGTTGTTATTAATAAACTTGTAAATAGGCTATGTCACCTTTATTAAGATAACGTATTTCGAAGAGACTGTTTCAAAATAAAAAAATTCAAATAATTTATACACTTAATACACTTGACCTAATTTGCCTTAACTTAGAAAAAGGTCTTTGTTTCAATTTTTCTTAAGAAATTGTTGAATTATGAACCAAATAATTGACTTAATTGAAGTTTTTATTAAAAAGAATTACATCGAAAATTAAGTACATGAAATTTGGTATTTTGTTAAAAATTCGTCTTCATTTGAAGTAAATTAATTTATTTGTTCCAAACTGTCCCTTGTGTCTCAAATTTCAACTATCTGAAAAAGTCGTTACTCTTTATATAAAATTCATGTTTTAATTGAAAAATTAAACTATGCCAGTTGAAGATTCATCAATTTATTTAAAAATGTATCTCTTTGGTAAAAAATTGATATATTTTTTTGAAAATTCGTCTGTCTTAGATTCAAAATTAGTTTTTAGATTAAAGATGTAAATATTTCATTTTTTGTTTAAAATTTATCTTCTAAAGTTCAAAAATTCAAAACTTTGTTTGAAATTTAATCTACGTTTGTTCAAAATTTTTATTTTCTGGTTATAAAAAATTTTACTTTGTATAAAACTCAAAATTTTGTAAAAAAATTATTTGTTCTTGTTCAAGATTCTTTATTTTATTTGGAAATTCATCCTTTTTTTTTGAAATTTTCAGTAGTTTGTGTATAAGTTGTTTTTTTTGCAAAAATTTATTTTTTAACTGGAAACTTAACCACTCCAGTTGATGATTTCAAAGTTTATCCCTTCAGTTCAAAATTTAACTATTTCATTTGCATTTTTTCTTTCAAAAACTCGTGTATTTAACTGAATAATTGATGTTTTTTATTAAAATTAATGTTTAAACTGAAAACTTAACTATTCCAGTTGCTGATTGAAAATTTTATACCTTCGCTTAAAGATTTAACTATTTTATTTAAGATCCTCTTTTTAAATTAATTCTTAAACAAACAATTTAAATGTTCCCTTTTTAGTAAACAAATTTTCTCCTACAATTGAAAATATAACTATATGGTTGTAAATGCATGTATTTTGTTAATAATTAGTCATATTCATAGAAAATTAATATTCTCGTTTGAAAATTACGCTGTTTGGATGAAAATTCTGTTTTTTTTTATTGTTTTGGAATATATTTTTTAGATGAAAATATGTCCTTATTAATTTTTTTTTATGAAAATTAGACTGCTTCGTTCAAGGTTAAATTAATTTCTTTTATTTATTTTTCATTAAAGATGCATAATGTTTTCTTGAACTTCATCCCATTGATTTAAATTTTAAAAAGCTATGTGTAAATTTTTTTTCTACCTTTCTTGAATAGGTCTCATAATTTTGGTTTCATTTATCGAAAATGCTATGCAAAAAAATTGGAAATTCACATATAAAAAGTGCTTCAAAAAAAATTTTTTTTCTCAATTTCAGCACCGTAGTCTCTTTTGTAAGGTACCATAAAATACCCTAAATGACTAATTAGGTTTTTGACGCTAATTATGATTTTTTTTGTTTTATTTCAAAATAAATTGTCCGTAATAGATGATTAGATATCAAACAAATGGCTTAAACAGGCAGGCATTGACAGGAGAATCGAGAAGATTCTTTGAAATTGTACAGGTAATTCGAGTGAAGTTTATTCCGGGAATTTTTGAGAGTTATAAGACACCTTACAGTAATTCAAGAAAAATTGGAAAATTCAAAAATTTAGTATAAAATTTACCAAATTTGTAAAAATTCACAAAAGTACAATTCAAGCCAAAAAGATGAATGTTCGTTTGATAAAAAAAAATCTGAGTAAAAAATCAAACATAGATGGTAACCAAATTAATACAATTTAAAGCCAAGAAGATAAATTTTCAACCAAACAAATATTTCCAAAAAAATCAGTTGTAACTTGAAGAACAAAGAGGATCAGAACATTACCTATAATATACCATTTATTGACATTTCGTAGATAATATTTTAGCCAAAGCACGAAACTATAATTGATTAGGATTGTTTAATTTTTCCTTTATTTGCTAAGATTCGATACAGACCAAAAAAACTTCTACAAGAAATGAAAATTTTTTAATATAATATTTTTGTTTATTTAAAATATTACGTAAAGAATATAATCAATTTTTATTTTTACTAGGATTCATTGATTCTGACTCAAAGGACGTTTTTAATATTTGAGATGCCATTATTTATAATAAATAAGAAAAATAATATTTTTCAGCATTTTAAACTGCGCGCGAATAGCAACCTATTAAATTCCGAAAGCGACGCATGCGCAGTTGAGTAAGTAGCCCTGGTTGAGAGAAAATTCTTTTGTATCACATATTTTATTCTCAAAATAATGAAATATTGCAATTTTGCGCATACTGCAATCTATTTTTTATCAAAACATTTTATAATTCTAACTCTATATTAAATGAAAAAACTTATCCAAAATAATTTAAACGGGCGTTATAATATAATCATTTCACTTATATTTATTGAAGAAAGACAAATTAATTTATCATTAATTTATTTGAGGTTAGATTTTAAGCGAACTTGCCTTAGGCATTTTCAATAATTAATAGAACATTAAAAACGAGTGATATTCAAACTTCACTGCACTATTAAAAAAAAACAAGCAGCACAAGTTTTTTGAATGCATGGAGATGGCGTTCTATTAAGAAATCGGTCTAGCACGGTCGGGCCTAAGTTTGGGCCACAGATTTCTACCAATCAGGATCAGATCGGGAAACCCGAACTGGGCCAGATCAGTATTACGATTGAAATCGGGCCATTTATGCATAAAAAACTGAAAGTGGTACAGCAATTAGTAGAATTTCATTTAGAAAAATATTTTGTGTGTGTGAAAAGTTTCGGGAACATCCTAGACGACTATTTTTATTGCAAATGGTGAAAAACTTACTTGCATAATTTTTTTAATAGACATGCAGGGTCTTTGAACTCCGATATTCTTATGAAAGTAAAGTTTTTTAATTTGTGCTATTATGTTACACAATTACAAAAAATCTCATAAAATTTATAATTAATACTTGATATGTAAGCAAACGGTGTGCATTTTTTGCTAACGTATTTTTTTACGTGACCTTGAAAGGTCATTTTCAAGGTTAAAAGACCGAACTCTTCAAGAAAGAGTTTTCTTTCTGTAACGTACACAAAATTCCCCACCTATCACTAAAAA
>NC_046657.1:67678397-67691260 GCF_010883055.1 Belonocnema kinseyi
AAATAAATATAATAAATAATAAACACAAAGAACTGAATCCAGTTGGATAAGGCTCAAAGGCAATTTTCAAATTCTTAGCCTTCTAGGCCTGTTGAGTTACACGCATGTCTTAAATGTGCTGCAATATTTTGTAAAAAATTTTGGGCAGTTTAAGAAATATTGACAAATATCTTAGCTATTTATGAGTGCACAATATTCCCCACCTATCGCAAAAAAAATCAAGCAAGTAAATAGCATAAATAGCTAAGATATTTGTCAATATTTCTTAAACTGCCCAAAATTTTTTACAAAATATTGCAGCACATTTAAGACACGCGTGTAACTCAACAGGCCTAGAAGGCTAAGAATTTGAAAATTGCCTTTGAGCCTTATCCAACTGGATTCAGTTCTTTGTGTACGTTACAAAAAGAAAACTCTTTCCTGAAGAGTTCGGTCTTTTAACCTTGAAGATAAGCTTTCAAGGTCACGTTAAAAAAATACTTTAGCAAAAAACAGTTTGCTTACATATCAAGTATTTATTATGAATTTTTTGAAATTTTTTTTATTGGTGGAACATGGTAGAACAAATTAAAAAACCATACTTTCACATGAATGTGGAAATTCAAAGACCCTACATGACTATTTAAAAAATTATGGAAGTGAGTTTTTCAACATTTGCAATAAAAAAAAGTCGTCTAGGATGCTCCCGAAACATTTGACACATTTGACCTAATCCCAAATAAATTAATAATCAATTGTTCAGGCCGTTAGAATTATAAATTTGAATAAATTTTCTAATTGAATGTAAAATAAGAATTATAAAATCTATTGACATAATAGATTTATTATGCGCGAAATTTTAATTTTTTTATATTTTGAAAATAAAATTAGTAATACAATCGAATGTTCTCTCAACGAGGACAACTTATTAAACTGCGCATGCATCGCACTCGGGATTTAATTGGTTGTTATTCGCGTGCAGTTAAAAGTGCTAAAACATTGTTTTTCTCATTTGTTATAAATAATGGCATTTTAAATATTAAAAATGCCCTTTGGGTCTAAATCAATGAATCTTAATGAAAATAAAAATTGATTATATTCTTTACATAGTATGTTAAATAGCCAGAAATATTATATTCAAAAATTTTCATTTTCGTCTATATCATATTTCAGCAAATACAGAAAAAATTATAAGATCCTAATAAATTATAGATTAATTCTCTGGAGAAAATATTATCTACAAAATATCAATAAATGGTAAATTCTAGGAAATTTTCTGTTCCTTTTCGTTCTTCAAGTAACAACTGCATTTCTTTTTAAACATTCAAAAATTTGAAGTTATTGGGTATTTGTTCACCGAAAAATTAATCTATCATTTATTAGGTTTGTATGTTTTTTAACTTTGCTAAGAAGTTTCATAGGCAAACAATTTTTTGCAATAATGAAAAGTGTGAAATAAATATTTATGTTAATTTAAACTTTTTTTTCATAAAAGTAAAACGTTTTCTCACAATTTATACTATCTACGATAATTTTACGTTTCTTAAGAGTATATATAAACATTTTGTAATATAATCTGTTCTTTGCGTGCCCGTACTACTTGAATTTTAACTTAAAATAGTTTAATTGGAAATTCCAAAGACCCAAGCGTCTTCATTCGCCTAATTCATTCATGGATTTTAATAAGACTGATCGGATACCAAACGGGCACGATTTGGGCTTTAAAATCGGGGGTGCTGACGTGGCCCCAGTCTAGGTGTATGTTTCATCCACGCTCTGGTCTCTATCAGGATTTACGATCTGGGCCCGATCTGACTCCGATCGGGCCACATCGAAATTTTCGCGCGGTTTATAAATTACAAGCGCTAAACATGTGAAAAATTAAATTAGAAAACATTTTTTTTAATGCAAGAGAAGGGGGAAAGTAATGTGAAAGTTATTAATTAAAAATTATTCCGTGAACTTTCCCCACGGGGTGACTGAACTTTATATTACAAAAAGTTATTAAAGTTTGAAATTCAATTATTTTGTTGAGAACTCAACAATATTGCTAAAAAATCACTGTTTTGGCTTAAAACTAAATTTTTTGGTTGAAAATTTATCTTTTTTGGCTTAAAATTGTATTAATTTTATTACTATTTATGTTTCTTTTTTTTTATCCTGATTTTTTTTATCAAACGAACATTCATCTTTTTGGCATAAAATTCAAAGATTTTATTACCGTTTTTGGTGATCAAATTATTGATTTCTTAAAGTGAAAAGTGTACTATTGTAAATTTTAACCAATCTTCTTTAAATTTATTTAAAATTTTTGAAATTTCAAAATTTTTTAAAATTATTGTAAGGTGTCTCATAGCTTTAAAAAATTTCCAGAATAAACTTCACTCGAATTCCCTGTACAATTTCAAAGAATTTTCTTGATTCTCCTGTCAATGCTTGTCTGTTCAAGCCATTTATTTAATATCTAATTATGTACGAGTATTATAAACAATTTATTTTGAAGTATAACACCAAAAATAATAATTAGGGTTAAAAACTCAATTTTTCATGTAGGGTGTTTTATGGTACCTTACAAAAGAGACTTACGGTGCTGAAATTAGGAAAAAAAATTTTTGTGAAGCACTTTTTATGTATGAATTTTCAAATTTTTTTACATATTATTTTCGACGAATAAAACCAAAATTATAAGACCTATTAAAGAAAGGTAAAAAAAATTTGTTAGGACTTTTTAAGATTTAAATCAATGGGATGAAGTTTTAAACAACATTATGCAGCTATGATGAAAAATAAATTTTTGATAAATCAATTTGACTTGGAACCAAGTAGTCAAAGAGCTTAATTTTAAACGAAAACATTCATTTTCTACGAATATGATTAATTTTTAACAAAATACATTCATTTACAACAATAGAGTTGAATTTTCAACTGAAGGATAAATTTTTTTTGCTAAAAATGAAATAATTAAATTGTTAATTCAAGAGTTAATTTAGAAAAAAGTCTTTTAAGCTCCTTAGGTTTATATGGTCTGGTTGTTATGATCAAAACAAACACGAATTTTCTACAAAATACATAATTTTTGCGCAAAGCAGTGTAGTTTTCAAACTGACAAAAACAGTTCAATTTTCTACAATAACAGTTAAATTTTAAACTAAAAAGATTAATTTTTCAATCAAAAACAGAACATATGCATTTCAAGGGTAAAAGATTAATTATTATAAGAAATATGAATTTGATAACGGTTACAACAAATCAAAGAAGGCGAATTTTCAAGAAAATATATTAATTTTCCACTAAACAGTTCAATAGACAACTTTTATGTAAGAAAATTAGTATTTTAACTCAAAGAGATAAGTTTTGATGCAAAGCTAAAACAGTTACACTTTTATTTAAAAAAATTCAATTTTACTACAAAGATTAATTTTTGAGTCTTCTATTATGAAAGTTGAATGTCAAAACAAATAAAATATATTTTATAATATATTTTATTCTTTCGCGATGATTCATTTTGATAAAAAGGGAATATTTCGTGTTTCACTTGTGTAAAAAACCACGAATTGTTTGCCTACGAAACCCGAAATATCCCTTTTTATCAAAATATATTTTATCCAATAATGTAATAGTATCATTTTTAGTTTAATACATACATTTTCAACCAAAAAGTCGAATTTTTAACAACATACATAAAGCTTTCGCAAAACAGTTTAATTTTTAAAACGACAACAAATTGTTGAATTTCCTACAAAAACAGTTGCAGTTTTAACCAAACATTTGAATTTTCAACTCAAAAGAATAATTTTTCAAGCAGAAATGAAATAATTGCATTTTAAGGCTGAAAAATTAATTATTAACAAAAAATACGAATTTTATCAGTCAAAATAAATCACGGAAGACGAATTTTCAACAAAATAGCCTAATTTTTCACAAAACAGGTCAATTTTCCACTCCACACTACGAATTTTCGAAAAAAATAGTTACATTTTCACACAAAAAAAATCAGTTTATAAAAGAAAATTCTTTTTACAAACTAACTAGTTTTTTGCATAAATGGTTAAATTTATATCCAAATAGTCACTTATTTTGTCAAAATAGTTGAATTTTAAAATAAGAAAGATAAGATTTCCACTAAAAAAGATAAGTTTCTATCTAAAACTGAAATAAATACATTTTCAGTTGAAAAAATTAATTTAAAAAAATCGGATTTCTTAGTAAAAAGGTAATTTTTAGAATTAATAGTACAAATTTGATCTAACTAACAATTTCACAAAACAGTTAAATTTTTTACCCGACATTATAAATTTCCAACTCAATGGTAACTTCATACAAAGGAGTGAATTTTTTAATGAACAGTTTAATTCTTAAGCAGACAGAAAAGAATAAGTTAAGAAGAATGAAATATTACTTTTTCACTTCAACAAAATTAGTGTAGAAAATAATTCTTTGCAAAGTAGCTAACTTTTCAAATAAATGGTTAAATTTTTAAACAAATATTTTGACTTTTTGCCAAAATATTTGAACTCTTATCTTGGAAAGATAAGTTCTAACTAAAATTATAAGTTTGTATCTAAAACTGTAATAGTTACGTTTTCATTAAAAAAAAAATTTTTTTAACAAAAAAGATGCAAATTTCTTAGTAACTGATTAATTTTTCGAATAAATAGTACAATTTTTAGCCAAACAGTTAAATTCACTAACAAAATAGTTAAATTTATAATTAGAAAAAATAATTTTTAACAAATAATATAACAGTTACATTTTTTGTTTAATAACTTAAAATAAAATAGCTACATTTTAACTTTAAAAATAAATTCAAAAAACAAATTTTTTGGCGGCAAAGTAACTTTTTTTCAAATGATTGTTTAAGTGTGTAAATAAATAATAAGCTTTTTTACAATTAAGTTTTAACAAAAAAATTAATTTGTTAACAAGCAGTTATTTTTTCTAAAAATTAGTAGAATTTTTAACCAACAAAAAAAGCCGAATTTTTAACAAAGTACATGAAGCTTATATAAGAGAGTCAAATTTTCAAGATATATATTTAAATTAAAAAAAATGTAAACCAAGAAAAAAATAAGGATTTTCAACAAAATTGTTAAAATTTAAAACAAAGAGATGAATTTTTAACGAAAAAGATCCATTTTTAACTAAGAAAATTAAATTAATACCAAACAAAAGACACGAATCTTTAACAGAAGACATGGATTTTTAACTACAAAATACAAATCTTTAACAGAATTTTTGAACTTGTAACTTAGAGTCCCATTTAAAACACCGATGCACAGCTCGCTAAAGAAATTCTCCATTAATTATTTAATAAAAAGAATAAAAAAATAACTGTAAATAGTTGCTGTTGAAAAAAACCAATTCTTATTTAGACAAATGCCTTAAATTGACATTTTTAAATAAATTTTTTAAAAAAATATCATCAAATTTATCAACTAGTTATTAATTTTACTGAAATTGTCATGCAGTTCCTAACTAAAAGAATGGGCATTGACATAATCAAATTTTTCTGCAAGTAAATTTCCAAATAATACATTTGTTTATTAAACTTGTTTTCAAAAACGATAAGATTTGAATTTTTCTACAATTATTATAAAGTTCCTAATTTTTAAAAAATGATAAAAAAATTTCTGGCGGAAAGTGACTGATTAATGTATTCTTTTACTTAATTTGTTTATAATATTAACAAAAATAATCACGAGAAGAACTTTCTGCATAATTATATTGTTATCATTCAAATTTTTTACAATATAACTTAAAAAAGCGTAAAATTATGGAAAAGCGCGAAAAACATTCTGTCGACAAATAATTTCTTTATAAAATTGTGTTTTGTTTATTATGTAATATTGAAATATCTTTAAATAATGTTTATCTATTAAACATAGGTGATGTTATCGATTTTCGTGTTATTGAAGAGGAACGGGAACGTCAAATAGAAAAAATTGCCATTTTTTTCGTCATATTTGTTTCTATACAAAATTGTAAGTCTATTTTAAAAATCAGGCTCTAAAACTCTCTTAGAAATCTTTCCAGCCTTTTTCAATTTTTTTGTCCAAATCGGTCGATATTTGTTGGCTGCACATTTTTTTTTAACCAAAAAGGTCATTTTTCCCGACTATGCTTGAGTCAGGCACTGGTCGCGTCAGTCAACACCTGTCGCAAGTAGTAAGCCCTTCTCTAGGTCAGCCAAGCGTTGGCTTCGCCGCGTCTACTAAAGGACTGATAAAGTGGATGATCAGAGATCCTGCGTTGGATTTTTTCTCTAATTTTTTTTTAGTTTAGATACCTTCGTTCGCGAAGCATGTAATACACTATTGATGGTTATGTGGATAATGTTGTTGTCGTCCTTGTTGTTAATGATAGTGTTGTTGTTGTCTTTTTTGAGGGCGCTCTTGTTGTTGTTGTTGTTGTTGTCCGTTTAACAATTGTCGTCCGTTGTTTATTTTTGCTTGCAGTTCTTGCTGATGTTTTCTCATGTTTGTAAGAGTCGGAAGCACCTTACTGTTTCCTTGAAGAACTTGTTGTTGCAAGCTATTTATTTTTGGCTGTAGTTCTTTTACTTCTTTTGCTAGTGCTTCTATTTCTTCATATCGCAGCGACACCCGTTTTCCCAACGTGGATGTGCCTTCTCCATGTGATGGGGCATATTGGAGATATTGACCTTTAAAAAAATACTGCTAAATAAAGTTTAATAATTAACTAACAGAAACGTTATAAGATATTAATTAACTTTGGATATGTAAACTATAGTTAGATAGTAACTTGTTGCAAGTAACTAAAATTTTTTTTTTTAGTTGTTTAATTTTCTAGGTTTTTAATAATTCCATATTTTGTATGTCAAATTGTCGAAATTATTTTGATTTTGGAAAATTTAATTTATTATTTGCTTTTTGATTGTCAAATTTAATTTTATTCGAAAAAAAACTTATTTAAATTCTGTAAATTACAAGGTAATCAGTACATTCAGCATAGTTTGTGAAATAAATTTTTGTCCTGTAATTCTAAAAGATATCTAACTTGCTAATCTTTCAGAATGTATTCAAAAGGAGAAAAATAGAAATATTTTTGAGATAATTATTATTCAAAGAAGAGAGAAAAATCTCGCCACAATTTCTTTTTTTTATATTACATTCTCCAAGTTTCTT
Source organism: Belonocnema kinseyi (assembly GCF_010883055.1). Classification (NCBI taxonomy): domain Eukaryota; kingdom Metazoa; phylum Arthropoda; class Insecta; order Hymenoptera; family Cynipidae; genus Belonocnema; species Belonocnema kinseyi. Next base: position 67,685,522 of record NC_046657.1, read on the forward strand.
TAAAGTAGTTATCGTGCAAAAAATCAGATATTTGAAAAAAAATGTTATTTGAAATTTTATAATGAAATATAATAAATTTCAAAACAAAACAAAAAACATTTATTTTAAACATGTTTGTTGCAATTAAATTTTTTCTGACCGTCGCTTCTTACCAATTTTAAAAAAATTACTACATTTTAATAAATAACGAATTATTTTTTCCGGAGAAACATTTTCTACAAATTTTACGTTTCCAAATTTGTTTCCCAGAAAAAATTATCCATCATTTATTAAAATTCTATCTTGTTCTAAGATGTTGTAAATAGCGAGGATCAGAAAAAAGTCCATTGCAAAAATCATAATGAAAATTTATTTTTTTTGTTGTAGCGAATTTTAACATTTATCATAAAAAAGAATGTTTTTTATTTGAAATGACATTAATTATAATATTGTAATTTTTTAAGTGATAGAAAAATTATTTGTTCCCGATATCTGACCTTTATCACGACTACATTTATTGTTCTAATATATTAAATTTAACGATTTAGATAACCTTTAGAAGTAGTTCGAAAACTTTGTTTACACAAACTAAGTTCATTGTATTGATAAGTTTTTACTTCCTAAAATTTTGTTAATTAAAAACTTTTCTGGCCAGATTTCACTTTTTTTATAGACACTGATTATCATATAAAAGAATCGTTTCAAAGTATTATAGATAATTAATGGAAGTGACCCATCGTTTCTTTTTCGCCATTTTTTCCAAAATTTAAACTGAATTTATAGAATCTATTATAAAAATCAAACTATTTTTGATTTCAAGTGTATTTTTTGTATTAAAAAGAGTACTGATCTATTTTTGGTTCAACCATATTGTGAAAAAGTCATCTCTGGATAAAAAATTGAACTACTTCATTGACAGTTTTAGTATATTTTCGAAAATTCCCTTTTTGGTTAAAAATTAATTTTTTGTGACGTAAGATTATAAAATTAATGTTTTAGCTTAAACGATCGTTTTTTTACGGTAAATAACTGTTTCTCGTTAAAATATCGTCCTTTGGTTAAAAACTAGAATATTTGGTTAGATGTTCAACTTTTTTTGTGGAAAATTTATTTTTTGTTGAACATTTGTCACTTAAGTCAAAAATTGATCTTGTATGAACAATATCTACATTTATGTTCTAGACACTTTTTTGGGTAAGATAAACTTCTTTAACTGAAAATGTAATTATTCCATTTTTGGTTGGAATTAAGATTTTTAATTAAAAATTGATTTTTTCTGGTTGAAAATTGAGATGTTAGTTTAATAATGCATTATTTTGTTTAAATTTTTGTTTTATTAGTCAAAAAATTAATTTTCTTGTTTGAAAATAAACTCTTTTGCATGAAAGTTGAAACTGTTTTTTGAAAATCAATTTGATTTGATTAAGGATTAAATTTAGCTTTTTTGGTTAAATTGAATTATTTTCAATTGCAAATTAGAATATCTTGCGGCTGCAGTAATCATTTCAGTAAAAAATTCAACTAGATTAACTTTTTTGTCAGAAATTTTTATTTTTACTTAAAGATTCAACCCTTGTATGTGACGTGACGTGATTAGTTTATAATTAGTAAACGCTTTTCTAAAACATTTGAATTTTTTGTTTGAAAACTAAACTCTTTTGCGTAAAATTATTTTCTTTTTTGTAAATAATAAATATTCTTTGCTGATAATTATATATTTGATTGAAGACTGAACTAATTTATTAAAAATTTGTCCTCTGATGTTGAACTCAACTGGTTGAAAATTCTGTTTTCTTTGTCAAAAAGAAATTTTTAATCTGAAAATTAAATTATTTCTTCTCTTGTTAATAACGTACCCTAATTCATTTTAATCGGAAATTGACCTATTTTGTTCATAAATTAGGACTCTCTGACAAAAAAATGGAGTGGGAAGCTAAAACTCTACTTTTTACTCTGGTAATTTATAGAAATTTTTAAATTTGTAAATTTCCTGAAATTCATAAAAATGTATCAAATTAAATGGTCGGCATTTTATGGTAAGTTACCATATTTAGCAGTAACATTACCATAAATGAACGAAAATTTCCGTAAATTTTCACAAATTTATAGAAAATTTTTTATTTCATGTTCGGCAATTTATGGTAAATTATTACAAATTTCCTGTAATATTACGATAAGGTACCAACAAACTTTATAAATTTCCGGAAATTTATAAACAAATTTAAAATAGAATTTTTGGTAATTTATGAAAGTAGCAATATTAATCTGTAAGCTATCTATAAATGACCGAAAATTTTCATCAATTTTTCGCAAATTTATAAAAATATTTTAAATTTAACTTTGATTTATTGATAAGAATTATTTTTCATAATAAAATTATTATATATTAGTATCTAGCTGTAAAATTACCATCAATGACCGAAGATTTCCATAAATATCCGGAAATATATAAACAATTTAAAACCGAATTTTAGGTAATTTATTATGAGTTACCACATTTAACTGTAAAATTACCAAAAGTGACGAAAAATATCCATAAATTTGTAGAAATTCATTGAAATTTTTTTATTTTATTTTGGGAAATTTATAGTAGGTTATTACAAATTGCCATTAAAATTACCGTAAATCATGTTTTCTTTATTCGAAATCTAATATGGGCTGTCATCATGACAAAGATTTGAATAAAAATACTAACCAAATGAACCGCTCGCTCTCTGATTGAATGCTGATTCTGTAAAAAGATAAGATAAATGTTTTTAGTTTAATGAATCATCCATTTTTTTTATATTGGCCTGCACGGAAAAAAGTTGAATCTTGATCTAGTTTCTAGAGTAATCTTCGCCTCTGATAAAAATACATTCACCTGGTCTGATTTACTATTTTTTTCGATGTGAAAAAAATAACACGTGAGCTTTCGTGGGACGCCCGACAAAAGTGATAACTTCGTGTAATGTACATTAAACTGGTCTTTAAACTTGAATAAACACATCTTTTCTATTCTCACATCTACTTTAACTCACGAGAATGGAAAAATTGTTAAAATAAAAATCGATTTTAAATATAATATAAATGACAATATTTTCCTTACATTTTGATAAAATGTATTAATATTATAGGTAAATCTATAAAAAACACATTTTTTAAATCTGCTTTTGATTAAATAAAAGTAAAATTTGTTCCGAAATATTTCTGTTACAAGGCTTTCTCTATCTAGAAGCAAAAGGTGAAAAAGAAAAGGGGGAAATGGAGAAATGAGAAAAGAGAAAAAGGTTAACAGAAATGGAGAAAGAGAAAAGAAAAAGGAGAAAGGAAAAGGATAAAGGAAAAGGGGAAATGAGAACTAGTAAAAGGGAATGGTGAAAAGACAAAGGGGAAAAAGAAAAGAATGAATATCTAGAGATAAAGAGAAGCAAGGAAACCGGAAAATTAGGGAAAGGAATAGAAAAAAAGTGTTAATAAAACGGTGAAAGGGGAAAGTAAAGGGGATAAGTAAAAGGTTAAAGGTAAAATTAAAAGAGAACTTGGAAAATGAAAAGGAAGGAGAAATAAGAAAGGAGACAAGTGTAAAGGGAAAAGTAAAAGAAGAAAGGAAAGGGGAAACGGTAAAGAGGAATGGGACCGGAGAAAATGAAAAGGGCAGAAGAAACTGAGAAATGGTAAAATGGGAAATGAGGGAGGGGGAAAGTGTGAAAGAGAGAAAGGGTAAGCGAAACGGGGAAAGGAAACATGAAGAGAGAAAATGTGAAAAGGGAATGGCAAAAAGGGAAATGAGAGAAGAGAAAAATATAAGGGGAAGAAGAAAATAGGAAAGAGGGAAAGGGAAACGGTAAAGCTGAATTAGAAAAAAGGGATTGAGAACGTGAGAAAGGGGAAAGGTTGAAAATAGAGATATGAAAAGGGAAAAGGAACCGTAGGAAATAGGAAACTGAAGAAAGAGGAAGATGAATCCGGGAAACTCGGGAAATAGAGAAAGAGAAGAGGAATAAGGCGGAAATTGGAAAGGGTGAAAATGGAAAGAGGGTAAAGTAAAGTGTAAAGTGAAATTTGAATGGGAAGGGTAAATGAGAAAGGCGATGGATGTAAAGGGAAAAATGAAAGCAGAAAGTAAAAGGGGAACAATGGAGGAGAATAAGGCAGAAGAAAATTAAAAGGGAAAGGGAAAATGAGAAAAGTGAAAGGAGAAAGGAAAAGAGAAATGATACATGGGAATGAACCAGGATAAAATAGAAAAAAGGTGAAATTTAGAGAGGGGAAATGGTGAAACGGAAAATCAAGTAAGGGAAACATTCGAAAAAGAAAAAGTGTAATGAAAACGGTGAAAGCGAAAATGTGAAGAGGGAATGCTGAAAAAGAAAAACGGGAAATGGAAATGATAAATCGTGATGGGAAAAAGGAAAATTCAAAGATAAAATAAAAAAGGGGAAAGGGTTAAAATGGAAAAATAAAAATGGGGTGGGAAACAGGAGAAAGGAGAAAAGTAAGAGGAAAAGGCGGAAAGGGAATCGGTAAAGCGGAATGAGGAAAGAGAAACTGAGAAAGGGAAAAGATTGAAAGAGAAAACGGAGATATAAAAATGGTAAAGGAAACGAGGAAGGAGAGAAAGAGGAAAGAAATGAAATTTTAAAGGTCGAAAAGTGAAAGGGGTAAAGGCGCATAGGAAAACGGGAAAAGTTTAAGGGTAATGTGGAAAGAGACATGAGGAAAGGCACAAATGTGCAAGGGGGTAGGGTGTAAAGAGAAAAGTGAAAGGTGCATTCAACGTGAAGGAAACGGTGACAAAGAATGAGACACGTGAAAATGAATAGAAAGGCGAAAAATGAGAAAGATGAAAGGGTGAACTGGTAAAGCGTAATGCGGAAAATGAAGAGAAAATGAAAAAATGAGAAAGGGGAAAGGGTAAACATGGAGAACTTAAAATATGATAAGTAACAGTAGAAATCTGAATGGGAAAAAGAGAAAAGTAATGGGAAAGGGGGAAAGATAAACAGTAAATTAGAATGAGGGAAATCAAAAGGGAAGAAGGAAATGAGAAATGGAATAGGGTGAATAAGAAGAGATGAAAATGGTAAAGAAACCGGGGGAAATTGGTAAAGGGAGAAAGAGAAATATAAAGCGTAAATAGAAAAAGGGTAAAAGAAACGGAGAAAGGAAGAAAGGGAAATTGGGAAATAGAGATATGTGGAAAGAGGAAATTGGAAAAGGCTCAGAGAAAAAATGTTGAACGGAATGTGGAAAAGAAAAAGGGAAGGGGATAATGAGAAAGGAGGAAGGATGTCAAGGGAAAAGGGAAAAGAGCAAAGCAAAGAAGAAACGGTGAAGGGGAATGGGAAAGGGGAAGATAAATAGAAAAGGGAAAAATGAAAAAGGTGAAAGGGTGAAATGAGATAGGTTAAAGGGCGAAAGGGGAAAGGGGAAATGAGGAAAGGTGAAGAACTTTTTTAAAATAAAAAATCAGAAATCTGAAACAGAGGGCAGCTGCGGAATACGTGTGGCATGAAACGAAGAAACCAGACATAGGACCAAAAAATGGAGCGTTATCTGAATGCTGTATGGTCCTCCATTTACCAAACTTATTGGGTAAATCTTTCAATTTTATTTAAATTTTTTAATTAGTTCGTATATTCTACTCACCAACAGAGTAAATGAAAACTGTTGAAGTCATCATGAGATTAAGAAGAGTGGTGGCACTCATTTTAAAAAAACAGAGGAGCCTGTTTCTTGATGAATTCACGAAAAAAACACAACTGATAACGAATGAAA
>NC_046657.1:67691360-67707842 GCF_010883055.1 Belonocnema kinseyi
ACCGACAAACGCCTGAACTATTTCATTTGTTAGCAGTTGTGTTTTTCTCGAGAATTCATAAAAAAGGCTCCTTTTTTATAATGAGTGCCACCACTCTTTTTAATTTCATGGTGACTTCAACAGTTTGCATTTACTCTGTTGGTGAGTAGAATATAAGACCAAATTAAAAAATTTAAATAAAATAAAAAAATTTACCGAAAAAGTTCGGTAAATGTAGGACCATACTGCATTCAGATAAAGCGTATGTCATTTAAGTATTTAATACAAAACAGAGACATAAAAAATATAAAATATTTGTACAAAATCTGAATTTAAAAAGTAAAAATTCTAGAATGTTATATTCGCTTTAAGGATTGTATTATATGGATACCAGTATAATATAACATAATGTAAAATAACGTAATATTTTATAAAACAACTTTTATAAAATCAACTTTAAGGAAGTAAGCTTTTCCAGGATTTTTACTTTTATTATACGGAAAGAAATTTCGGAAAATTCATTTTTTTATCCTAAATGTGGTTTCTTCGTTCCACGCCACACGTCTACCGTAGCCGCCCTGTTTTAGATTAATGCGGTTTTACTTTAGAAGAGCCCTTTCCTCCTTCCTCCTTTCTCCTTTCCCATTTCCCATTTCACCCTTTCCCCTTGATCATTTTCCCCTTCTCTATTCATCTTCCCCTGTCCCATATCTCTTCACCGTTTCCCTTTTTCTTTTTATATTACACCTTTCCCCGTTTCTCATTTTCCCCTTCCCTTTTTCTTTTCCACGATCCATTAAACTTTTTTTCTCTGCGCCTTTTCTCCTTTATCCATCTCCCCATTTTCTTTTCCCTTTTTTCCTCTCCCCGTTTCCTTGGATTTTGTTCTATTTACGCTTTATCTTTCCCCTTTACCAATTTTCCCCGTTTCCTTTCACATTTTCATATATCCATATTCACACTATTCCCTTTCTAATTTGCTATTTGCTTTTTAATTACCTTCATACTGCTTTACCCTTTCTTCCCCACCTTTCCCGTTTTTCCCTTTTATTTTTCTTTACCAGTTCACCCTTTCCCCTTTCTCATTTTTCCCTTTTCTATTGATTTTCCCTTATCCCATTCCCCTTCACCGTTTCCTTCTTCTTCCATCTTTCACTTTTCCCTTTACACCCTACCCCCTTTCAAATTTTTCCCTTCTCTTTTGTTTTTCTACATTACCCTTAAACTTTTCCCCTTCTCCTTTGTGCCATTTCGCCCTTTTACATTTTTCCCTTTTCTTTCCAGCGTTTCTTTCCCCCTTTTCTTTCCCCTTTCTCTCCTTCCCTGTTTCCTTCGCTATTTTTCTATTTCCGCTTTATATTTCTTTTTAACCCTGTTCCCTTTCTCATCTTATCCTCCTTTTTCATTTCTCTCATCACTCTTTACCGTTTTCCTTTTCCCCTTTCCCATTTTTCCCTTTCTCTGTTTCCATTACCCTTTTCATATTTCCCATTTTCGCCTTTTCTGCTTCCCCATTTCACTATTTCCACTTCCTAATTTTCCATTTATCTTTTCATTTTCTCCTGTCCTATTCTCCTGTACCGTTTTCCTTTTCCTTTCACTTTTCTTATTTTACCCTTCCTTTTTCATTTTATCCTGCCCCATTCCCCCTTTTCTTTCTCCTTTCATTTTTCCCATTACATCCATCGCCTTTCTCATTTACCCTTCCTTGTAACTTTTCACCTTACACTTTTCTTTTCTATTTTTCCTTTTTCACCCTTTCCCATTTTCGACTTTTTCCTTTTCTATTCTCTATTTCCCGCGTTTCTTCACCCTTACTCATTTTCTCTATTCCTTTTTTCCTCATTTGGCTTTACTGTTTCCCTCACCCTCTTCGCTATTCTCTTCTTCACTTTTATCTTCCTCTTCTCTCCTTTTCCAAATTCTTACGTGTTTAAGAACATTTTATTCTTTTCATTTTCGCCCTTTAACCTTTCATATTTTTACCTTCCCTTTTCTGTTTCTCCATTCCGCATTAATGTTTCCCTTTTCTGTTTTCTATTTTCGCTTTCCCCTTTTTAAACTTTCTTATTTCTTTTTTTCATGTTTCCTTTCCCCGTTTCCCTTACCCTTTTCCTCTTTCTCACTTTCCCTTTATCTCATTTCTCATTTTACCCTCTTTTATTCTCCCCTTCCCTTTTAATTTTCTCCTATCCCATTTCCCTTTACCGTTTCCCCTTTCCTTTCTTCTCTTCCCTTTACCTTCACACTTTTCTCTTTCTTGATAAAAAGAGATATTTCGGGTTTCACTCGTGTAAAAAACTACGAATTGTTTGCCGACGTTTAGTGAACATTGCAGTTCACATCTTCAGGGCTTCTCTTTCTTATTTCCCCTTCCTTTTCATTTGCTGAATTCCCCTTTAAATTCACATTTCCTCTTTGCCTTATACCCTTTACTTTACCCTTTCACAGATTCATTAACCCTATTTTTATTTTCTCTTTTTCCTACTCTTTCCTCATTTTAAAATTTTACTGCTTCCTTTCCCCTTTTTAGTTCCTCCATGTGCACCTTTTCCTTTTTCTCACGTTTCCTTCTCTTTGCCTTTCCCGTATTCGACTTTACCGTTTCCCATTTTCCTCTTTCCCTTTTAATTTTCTCTTTTCCCCTTCTCCAATTTTTTCTGTTTCCTATCCGCCTTTTCATCTGTACATATTCACCTTTTCCCCCTTTTCATTATATCCTCCCCTTTTCCTTTCCCCATTCCGCCTTTCCGTCACCCTTTTCCCCTTTCTCTTTTCACGTTTCCCTTTTACACATAATTATTTTCCATTTTTCTTTCCCCTTTCTCTATTTCTCTTAACCTTTTTCTCTTTCCTATTTTTCCCTTTCCCCGTTAATTTATCTCTTTTCTCCTATTCCCATTCCCTCCTTTTTTTCTTTTTCTCCTTTCACTTTTCACCTTTTGCTTCCACATTGAGGAATTGTTGTGATGGTAACATGTTTAGACAAATTTTAATTCATTCAATCAAACGTTCCTCAATTTAAAAATGTCAAATACAATGTTCTAAACAAGTGGCCAGTTGCGCGCGCGCGTGTGTGTAATACACTTTTTTGTGAACACTATAAGTTGAAAACGATTGCAAAGAAATTGATGAAGTCTGAAGGACATGTTTTCCCTACTAATATCTTGAAATTGATCAAAGGTTCTCCAAACCTATTTATTTAATTTTTTAAAGCTCCTTATAATATTAAAAAAGGGGGTTTTATAGATTGACCTATAATATTATTACATTTTATTAAAGAGTAAGGAAGTTATCGTCATTTATATTATATTTAAAATTAATTTTCATAGTAAAAAAAATTGCATTCTGATTATAGTACGGTCTCAGTTAACTCAAATTTTATTTTTCCCAAAATTATTTTTTCCCAAAAATTCAAACATAGAAGTACGAGTTCGTAAGTTGAAAGTCTGCATAGTATAAAGTCAGAAAAGACGAAAATGCTGAAACTAAATAAATAAATATCCGAAATTGTAGCCGAAAATATCTTACTTAAATTAAGTAAACTCAGATTTTTATAAAAATGTAAAGTTCAAAATATATATTTTTTAATAGATATTCATAAAGGACGTTCAGGTTATATTAGCGAAATCTTGCCGAGATTAGATATTTTGCAACATAAGCATTTGAGTCTTACAGAAATCTTATAAATGCACACAATTTCAGAAAATTTAAAAATTCCTACAATTTAATGTCAGCCCAGTTGGCACAAAATTTGGCTACGTCTTTACGACATCGTTACGACATCTTTACGACATCCTATATCCAGTTCCTTTTTGTGTCTTTGCGATATCGTAAAGGCATCGTCAGATCGTACGACTTATTTACGATATCGTAAAGACACCCCAACGACATGGAGATAGGATGTCGTAAAGTTGTCGTAAAATTTATAGATTAAAACAATTTGAGTTTTTGTTATAGAATTTTTCGGAACTTGGATATTTTTTATCTGAAACAGTTGATTCTATCAAAAACAAACAAAAGCATTTGTGCCTTTTATCAAACTTTCAAATTCAAAAAATTGTAGGTTAATTTTGAGAAATCTCCGTAGAATTAGACAATTTTCCAAACAAACAGGTCTTTTACAAAACTTAAAAATTTGAACATTCAGGTTATCCAAGGAGATTAATAAGACTATAATTGATCATTTTTTAACTGAAACAGTTAGTTTTTTTTTTTTTTAATTACAAATTTTAAAAGTTTTAGGTTATCTCAGAGAAAATCTTGCTGGAATTTTCCTAAATTACTATAATTTTACGGGGTGCATTCCAAATATAAATCGGTGGCCAGTATGATTTACTGGGTTTAAAACATTTTTATTCTTTAAAAAATTATATTGTTCCTTTCGTCATTTTATTATAAAACCGTGTAACCTCGAATGCTCATATAATTATAACTTTAGGTCATGTTATGAAATCCCTGCCGGAATTGAATATTTTTCGTCAGAAAAAGTTAGTTCTTTTCTAAAATAAAACAGTTTAAAATATTGTAGGTTTTATTGGAGGATTCTCGTCAAAATTAGTTACTTTAAAACATCAAAACCCAGTTGGCACAAAGTTTGGCGACGTCTTTACGATATCGTTACGACATCGTTACGACAACTTGACGATATCCTATGTCCATATCGTTAAGGTGTCTTTACGATATCGTAAATAAGCCGTATGATCTGACGATGTCTTTACGGTATCGCAAAGGCACCGAAACGACATGGACATAAGATGTCGTAAAGTTGTCGTAAAGATGTCGTAAAGATGTCGTAACAATGTCGTAAAGACGTCTCTAATAAAAAATATCCAATTCTTTCGAGAATTTTCTAAAATAACATTAAGTTAAAAGAAATTGTGACTTGCCTAAAATTTCGAACTGTGTCTGTCGAGAAATAGATAATTCTGGCTTGAATTCTCTAACATTACATAGCCTTAATTTGCTTAACCTTTTGTTCTTTAAAAAAAAATCTATTTACAAAATATATTCCCCTCGAGAGAACACCCTACAGAAACTGAATGTTTTAAAGTTTACATTTTCATTAAAATTTGAGTTTATTTAACTCAAGACACATATTTGCGGCGACATCTTTTAAATACTTATTTACTTAGTTTCAACATTAATGTCCCAGTGGGCACGAAATTTGGCGACGTCTCTACGACATTGTTACGACATCTTTACGACAACTTTACGACATGCTATGTTCATGTGGTTTCGGTGTCTTTGCGATATCGTAAGGACATCGTCAGATCATACGACTTATTTACGATATCGTAAATACACCTTAACGAGATGGACATAGGATGTCGTAAAGTTGTCGTAACGATATCGTAAAGACGTCGCAAAACTTTGTGCCCACTGGGGACTTATCTGACATTATACTTGCGCACATTCGACTCAACAACTCGTACTTCTATGCTTTAATTTCTGGGGAATATGAATTTTGGGAGCAATGAAATTTGGGTTAACTGAGACCTCACCCTCATTATCTTTCTCGTGTTTGTTTTTTCATATAAAAGCAAAAGAAGATAGTAAATGAGACAACTTGAATGTATTTTTTTATCATAGGTAAAGATTGCTCTAGAAAATAGGTCAAAATTCCACTTGGTTATTCCGTTCACATCAACATGAAAAATTGATTGTGATATGTTTAAAGTAATACGACCCGATTTTAAGCCATTCTAAAAAAACGGATTTAAAAAAATCCACAGATGTTACAGGAACCGCGACGCACGATTTTTTCAAACCCTGGTTAGATCAGACGGCAGGCTGATACGTTTGTAACCGCATAGTCTCGGCACAAATCTTTCTGTTGGCATTTTTTCTAATTTTGTTAATTAAATTTTGTTTATTGCAAAAAACTATTAAATTTGCCTGATTCAGCCAAAAATATTGATTTTGAACAATTCTTTTTATACGAAATATAAGATTGATTCAAGCCATAATACATTTACTAAAATAAAATAGAATATTATGAACCTAGGGGCAGAAGAGGGACTTTTTCGACGAATGTATGTTTTCAGTGCGAGTTGTAGGCGTTTTTACAAAAAAACGGATGATTTCAGAAATTTCTCGAAATTCAGTCATGATTACAGCCTAGTTTAGATTTCGAATGAAGAAAACACGATTTACTATAATTTTAAGAGTAATTCATGATAACTTACTATAAATTTCCGAAAATTAAATTTAAAAATTTCTATAAATTACCACAAATTTATGGAAATTGTCCGTCTCTTATGGTAATTTTACAGTTAAATATGGTACTTTATAATAAATAACCTTAAATATAATTTTTAAACTTTTGATAAAGATCCGGAAATTTATGGAAATTTTCGGTCATTTATGGAAATTTCACAATTAAATACGCTGACGTATCATCAACGACCCAAAGTTAAATTTTGAATATTTTTACAAGCAATAAATTGCTCAAAGTTCAATTTTAAACATTTTTATATAATTCCGAAAATTTCTGGAGATTTTCGGTTAGTTCTGATAATTTTACAGGCTAATATGGTAACCTGCCGTAAATTTTCCAAAATTTAATTTGAAACATTTCTTTACATTTCGGGACATTTATGAAATTTCTGGTTAATTTATGGTACTATTACAGGTAATTACTGGTAAATTACCATAAATTGCCCATAAATAAAATGATAAATGTTAATAAATTTCCTGGTATTTTTGTAAATTTTGGGTCATCAGTGGTAATTTCATATATACACTTAATTACTATAAATAACCCAAAATTCTACTTTAAACTTTTTGATAAATGTCCGGAAATTTATAAATATAAAAATGTCTATAAATTACCAGACGTTTTCAGAAATTTCCGCAAATTTTTGGTTTGGTTTTGGACTGAGTACCAACAAATGCGAGCTCTTGAATGTATCATTTTCACTATTCACCTTTGACGTCACTTTTTACTCCCTAGAGAGTAAAAAGTAGAGTTTTAGCCCTCCACTTCATTTTTTTCTGAAAGTTCTCATTTTGCTTCATTCAACTGAAAATATAAATTCTGCCCATTATTATTCTTTTATTACATTATTATTATAAGCATTACTATGTGAGATAAAGAAGGATCAAATTGAATACAAACACACAAAAAAACAATAATAGCGCCAATAGTAAAACAATACTTGAATGAAGTCAAGCGATGAAAAAAATTCTTTGTTGACTGATACTATATACTGTTCTTCTCAACACAACAAAATAAAATATTAAAATATATCAACAATGACAAACGTTATAAATTTTTTTTGTTATTAATGATAACAATTTAAAAAAAAATAAAAATTTGTTACTTTTGCTGAAAAAAAGTCTTTTTTGTACGAGCAATTATTTCAGAAAGCAGTATAATAATATTTCATTAAGAAAATGTGTCATCGGCTATTGATTTTAATTGTTATTGCTAATTATTGTCACAAAATGATTCATTTTTTTTTTAAATATAAAAATTTTTAAACAAATATACATTTTTAACAATTTACATGAATTGTCAACGAAATAGGTAAATTTTCGATTGAAAAGAATAAGGGTAAGTTATTAACCGGAGAAGAAATAATTCAATTTTAAGATGAAAAATTAATTTTTAAGGAAGTAAAGAGAATTTTCAACCAGTAGAATTCAACAACGGCATACGAATTCTGAATAAATTAGTTCAGTCTTCAATCAAATAGATAATATTCAGCAAAGAAGATTAATTATTGACAAAAAAAAACAATTTTGGACAAAAGAGTTTAGTTTTCAAATAAGAAATTCAAATGTTTTAGAACATAATGAAATAATTATAAACTATTAATTTCACAAACAAATGGTTGAATCTGTAAATAAAAATATGAATTTTTGACCAAAAAGTTAATGTAGTTGAGATTTTTACTAGAATGATTACTGCAACTGCAAGATATTCTAATTTTCAATTAAATATAATTAAATTGAACCAAAAAAGACAAATTGAATCCTTAACCAAATCAAATTGATTTTTAACAAAACAGTTTCAACTTTCACGCAATATATTTCATTTTCAAACCAGGAAATTGGTTTTCTACCAAATAGAATGAAATATTAACAAAATAATGCATCATTAAACTAAAATCTGAATTTTTAACCAGAACACATCAATTTTTAATGAAAAATCTTAATTCCAACTGAAAATGCAATAATTACATTTTCAGTTAAAGAAGTTTATCCTCGAAAAAAAGTGTCGAAAAAATGAATGTAGATTTTCAGCATAAGAGATTAATTTTTGACTGAAGTGACATATCTTCAACAAAAAATGAATTTTCCACAAAAAAAGAGTGAAATTTTTTAATAGAGAGATGCAGCTGTAACCAAAAAGTTAGTTTTCAAAAATACACTTAAACTTTCAATGAAGTAGTTGAATTTTTTATCCAGAGATAATTAACTTTATGCTAAACAAAACAACTCGTTTTCTTCTAAATCAAACGGAGTTTTTAATGAAATAATGAATAAAATTTAAGTTCCAAGGTACTGCAAAAGTCGTAAATGAGTTACGGTGAAAGAGTTACTTTTAAAAATAGAAACGAGGTGACCCTAACATTTACAAATAACATAACTTCTTAATACCTTTGATAGTCGTAAGAAGTTGCGATCCAACTCTAGTTTAAACATCTAAAAGTTTGATTAATATTTTAGAATGTTTGTGTTCATTAATTATTAAACTTTATTTAGCAGTATATTCTTAAGGGCAATATCTCGAATATTCTGGAGAATGAAAGGACCCGGCACATGGAGAAGCCACATCCACTTTGGGAAAACGGGTTCCGCAACGATACGAAGAAATAGAAGCACTATCAAAAAAAGTAAAAGAACTACAGTCAAAAATAAATATCTTGCAACAACAAGTTCGTCAAGGAAACAATAAGGTTCTTCCGACTCTTATAAACATGAGAAAACATCAGCAACAATTGCAAGAAGAATTAGAAAACAGACGAATATTGTTAAACGCACAACAACAACAACAACAACAACAACAACAACAAGAGCGCCCACAAAAAAGACAACAACACTATCATTAACAACAAGGACCACAACAACATTATCCACATAACCGTCAATAGTGTATTACATGCTCCGCTAACGAAGGTATCTCAAAATAAAAAAAAGAGAAAAAATCCAACGTAGGATCCCTGATCATCCACTTTATCAGTCCTTTAGTAGACGCTGCGAAGCCGACGCTTGGCTGACCTAGAGCAGGGGCTTACTACTTGCGACAGGTTTTGACTGACGCAACTAGTGCACTCAAGCGTAGTGGGGAAAAAATGACTTTTTTGGTTCAAAAAAATGTACAGCTAACAAATATCGACCGATTTGAACAAAAAAAATTCGAAAATGCTGATAAGATTTCTAAGAAAGTTGTAGAGCCTGATTTTAAAAATAGACTTCATTCTTTAAAAATTAGGAACTTTAGAATAATTTTAGAAAAAGTCATAATTTTTCTGTTAATCTTTTGATTTTTAAAATGAAATTCAAAATCGTTTTCTAAAAAAATCGTAAACTAAAAAAATCTTTTCCTCTATTTCAGTCATTTTTATTGTCAACTTAATAATAATTTCATTAACACTGATACTTAGTTGATAAATTCTATTATGTTTTAAACAAAATTTAATAATCATATGCATTATTTCGGCATTTGTAAACGAAAAAGTTTTTTTCTCATCTCAGTCCTTTAAGTTCGAGTTTTTAATTTCTTTTACTCTTTTAATAAAGATGCACCTGCAAGATAATACAATTTTTATTAAATTTGTTTAAAAAAACATAATTTATCAACTAATTATGAATTTTTTTAAATTATCATAAAGATGCAATTAAAAGGACTGCTTGTTAACAAATTAATTTTTTTGTTAAAACTTAGTTTAAAAAAAAATCAAACTATTTTATTTTTGGATAAAAGCTGATTGTTATTAGTAGAAAACTTATTTTTCTTTGTTAAAAATTCAACTGTTCCAAACAAGTCTAACTATTTGGTTAAGTACTTGAGCATTCATTTGAATAATTAGTTACTTTGCCAAAAAAATTGTTTTTTGAATTAATTTTCTAAAAGTTTAAATGTAGCTTTTTTATTTTGAGTTAAGAAATCTTTTGACCAAGTTAAGCTTTAACTATTTGGTAGAAAATGTTTCTGCTTATTATGAAATTAAACTATAATTTCAAAATATATACTGCTCTGTAGAAAATAACCGTTTTTTCGAAAATGTATATTTTCGGGTTAAAAAATAAACTGTTTTGCGTAATTTATGTAAAACAAAAATTGAACTATTATATTCTTAGCTAAAAATTTATCTTTCTTAGTATAAAATTGACCATTTTGGTAGTAAATTTCACTATTTGGTTGCACAATGTACTGTTTATTCAAAAAATTCATTAGATACTAAGAAATTTGCATCTTTTTGTTAAAAATCTTTTTTTTTTCCTGAAAACGTAACTATTATAGTTTTAGATGCAAATTAATGTTTTAAGTGAAGAACTTACCTTTCTTATATGAAAGTTTAACTATTCTGGCAAAAAATCCCAACATTTGTTTAAAAATTTAAGCATTCATTTAAAAAGTTAGCTACTTTGTGAAAAATTATTCTTTAAACAAATTTTTTTGAAGTGAAAAAGTAATATTTTATTTTTTGTTAAAAACTTATCCTTTTCTGCCTGCTTAAAAATTAAACTATTAATTAAGAAAATTTACTTCGTTGTAAAAAGTTACCATTGTGTTCAAAATTTATAAGGTGGGGTAAAAAATTCAACTGTTTTGTAGAAAATTCATGTATTTTGTCGGAAATTTGCCTTTTTTGTTGAAAATTAATTCTTTGAACTAAATATATAACTCTTATATGATCGCCTATGATTTATCCTTTTTTTACTTTTGATTTAATTGAACTATTTTTTAGTAAATGGCACTATTTGGATAAAATGTGTAACACTTATTCTAAAAATTAACTATTTACTAGGAAATTTGTTCTTTTTTATTAAAAATTAATTTTTTAACTGAAAATCTAATTATTTGAGTTTTAGATAGAAATATTTTTTTGTAGTGAAAATCTTATCTTGCTTGTTTTAAAATTTAACTATTTCGATAGAATATGTAACTATTCGGTTACAAATTTGAATATTTATTTGAGAAACTAGTTAGTTTGTCAAAAGAATTTGTTTTTTTTTATAATTGAATTTTTAGAGTGAAAACGTAACTATTTCATTTTTTTTTAATTTATAGCGTGAAGTGGAAAATTGAACTGTTTTGTGAAAACTTCATGTATGTTGTTAAAAATTCGACTTTTTGGTTATAAATTGATTCAAGAAATTAACTGCCTGTTCAAAAATTAATTTTTTACAGTAGAAATTATTTTTATAAAAAATAAAACTGTAACTATCTCAGTTTTGCATTAAAACCTATCTCTTTGAGTGAAAATGCTATTTTTCTTGTATAAGAATTCATCTTTTTTGGAAGAAAATTACAATATTTGGTTAAAAATTTGACCAATTATTAAAAAATTAATTACTTTATGAAAAATGGATTTTTGAATTAATTTTGTAAGTGAAAGTGTAAATATTTCACTTTAAGTTGAAAACTTATCGTACCTAATGAAATATTCAACTATTTTAGTTGAAAATTGATCTGCTCGCTTAAAATCAAACTAATATTTTAAAAAAATTAATGACATTGTAGAAAGCTACAACTTTGATGAAAATTCATAGTTTCGGGTGAAAAACTCAACTGTTTAGTGGAAAATTCCTGTATTTTGTTAAAAATTCGCTTTTTTGATTTATTTTAACTGTTAAAAAACTCGTATTTTTCGTTAATAATTAATATTTATCCTTAAAATATAAATGTTCTATTTTTGATTGAAAACTTATCCTTTTTAATTGAAGATTTAACTGTTTTTGTAGAAAATTCAACTGTTTTTGTCACTTTGAAAACTATACTACTTTGTGTAAAAATTATTTATTGTGTCGAAAATTAGTATTTGTATTAGTTTTGGATAAAAAATTATCTTTTCAGTGAAAATGTCATCCTTCTTAATTAAAAATTCATCTATTTTGTAAAAAAATGTGAATATTTGGTTAAAAATGTAACCATTTATTTGAAACATGAGTTACTATGCCGGGTGAAAAATTGAATTGTTTTGTCAAAAAATGATGTATATTGTAGAAAATTCCACTATGTCGTTAGATTTTCCAATTTAAAATGTAGTTATTTCATTTCGAGTTGAAAACTTATCTTAGTTAAAAATTCGGCTATTTTAGTAGGATATTTATCTGTTGGCATAAAAATTATACTATTAATTAAAAAAAATAACTGCATTGTAGAAAGTTACCATGTTTACGGAAATTCATAGTTTCGAGTAAAAATTTATGTATTTAATTAAAACCGCGTCCTCCTTGATTTATTTAACTTTTGAGAAATACGTATTTCCGCTTATAAATTAATGTTTTGTACTAAAAATGTAATTGTTCTATTTTTGTTTGAGAACTGAAAATTGAGCTATTTTTTGTAATTTGGAAATTAAACTACTTTACATCAAATTTATGTATTTCGTTGAATATATGTATTTTTAGTCAACAATTTATCTTCTTTTTTGAAAATTCATTTTTTCGTTCAAGAATTTAAATATTTTGTTAGACATTCGTGTTTTCCTATGAATTCAACCAGTTGAAAATTCGTTTTTTCCGTTGATAATTAATTTTTTTTAACTGAAAATCTTACGATTACATTTTTTATTAAAAACTCATATTTTTGTTTAAAAATTCAACTACTGAGTTGAAAATTAGTCTTTTTGGGAAAAATTTCCACTATTTTTCGAATTTTCTCTTTGTGGTCGAAAATTTTACTCATTATAGAACAACTTCTTAGAAACGCGAAATGCCGTAGAATAAAAGTGAAAACTGTTAATAGCCAATGGCTTCGTTAGTTTCGGGGGGGGGGGGGTAATATTCTGTAGCATGGACGGGGAGGGGATACCCGAAACCTTCCCCTCCCATTATTTTCGAAGATTTCTTCTCGTTTAAAAAAAGTAAAAGAGTCCGACAGTGCAATGAAACGATAAAAATTAATATAATAATATTTAAAAGTGATTTTCTTTCTAGCAGCCATTTGCAGGCAAATTTTCAAGTGAAAGACTAATACTTAAGGAAGAGTGCAGCATCCTTTGGTGCAGTTGGTTGGAATTATTAATGAAGAAGTTTCGGGCCAACTATTTTAGTCTCTAATATTAGTTTGTATTATATTCCAATGTTTTTTAATACAACTTTTTAAATGGTCTTGCAATATATAGTCTAAGTGTTTCACTCCTTTTTCCATTCTTTTATCTTCCCGTGCAGAAATCTAAATGTGGGCCTGGTAAGGTACTGGCCAGTTTTCCCTACTTCTGGTGTGGGCCTCTTATGGTAAACTGGAAAGGACCATACGTGGCTTGTCACGTTTTTGCTAATCATTGTCCTACTTAGGGCAAACTTGTCAGAGCCTATCCAGTTTTCCTATGGTATATTCTACTTTTAGGAATAATAATAATAAATAAAAACTTTCGTAAAGAAGAATTTAGTTAATTCAGTATTATGTAATTCAAAATACAGATTAAATTAAAATTATTCAGTTATAATCTTACTAGGATCATCAACCTCCCCTAATTAATAAAAAGGTCACGGGGATTTTTGATGATCTATTAGGGACCATAGAAAATATGAAATAACTTTTCATTAAATTTTTTTAAATCATCCGGTTTCTTGCAAATCTGAGGTTACCAGAATATTTCTAGAATATTATAGAAGATTAGCATTGAAACGAATCACTAAGGCTGCAGAGTGTGCTTAGTGTCGGTAACGCAGGGAACTATAATTAGAATTGTCCTTGCTCATCAACTCGAAACCGCGACACTGTGGGAAAAAAATAACTTTTTTGGTTCCGAATTACGTCCAAACCACAAATATTGACTGTTATCGGACAAAAAATTCAAAATAAATGCTTGTAAGGCTTGTAAAAGAGTTGTTATACCTGATTTATAAATAAGACTTTCAATTTTTTTATAAATAAAATGAAAATTGTTAAATCTACCTTATTTTCACAGATTAAAATTATTTGAAGAGATTTTAATACTATGTAATAAAAGAAAAAGAAATTTTATGAAAAAATTATTTGTTGAAAGAATGTTTTTTACAATTGTCCATAACTTACGTTTTTTAATTATATTGCAAGAAAAATTTGGATAAAAACAATATAATGATGAAGAAATTTTTTCTTAAGATCATTATCGTTGATATGATAAAAAAAATTTATAAACGAATGCACTAATCAGGTAATTTTCTACAGAAAAATTAGCTTTTCGATAAAATTTTTTCAATTATGATTATTATGCTAATTTTTTGAAAACTTTATAATTTGTTAATCAATCTAACGATTATTTAAAACAAATTTACTGAACAAATGCATTATTCAGGAGTTTTTCAGCAGCAAAGTCAGTTTTTTTTCAATTTCAGTTCTTTTAGTTAAGAACTGCATGCTAATTTCAGCCATTTTCACAATTAGTTTATCAGTTTTATGATTCTTTAAATTTAATTTAATAAGCTTTTAGATCACAGACGATAGATGGCCCTGCAGCAGTAAAGTTCGCTAAGTAGGAATTTTTTTCTAAATACTGAGTTTGTGTAACATCTTGAACTTTATTGAAATAGTTTCAAGGCGATCTTATCAACATTGTAAATAACTCACATTAGCTCTATCCACTTAAAGTATTAAGAAGTTGTTGAGTCTGAATGGAAGAAATCATGAGAAAATAGAAAGACTCAATCGGTAATTCAATTGGTGAAATTTCAAAAAATGCAGTTTTAGAGGAAATTTTTTTCATAATTATTTAAATGACTTTTTGAAAGGCTTTTTGATATTTGGAAGAAGCCCTTCTGCTCTTTTTTTAACTTTTAGCCTTAGATTTAACCTTGAATTCTGTGGCAAAATGTTCTCGATATCTTTTCAAAAAAATACGACATATCGTGATAAATTTGAATATTTAATTACATTCTATGTTAGAATATTATTTTTTTAACTTTGTAGAAATTTTCGATATCTTGAATTTGTATTTTCAACAAAAGAGTTGAATATTCTAGTGGATAGATAAATTACCTGGTAAATAAAAAATAGTTCAATTTTTCCGTTAAGAATTAATTTTTAACAAGAAGAGAACGCATTTTTAACAATATAGTCAAATTTTCTGCAAAGCACATTAATTTTGTAAGAAACAGTTGAATTTTTAACCTACTATTGGGAACAGAAAACTCACCCAAATTGTTAAATTTTCCATACGAAAAGATGATTAAAAAAAAAGGAAAGTTTTAAATTTTAAAGAATGGATTTTATACAACAGCAAAAAACTACATTTTTAACCTAACGAAGGCGAGTTTTAATTCAAATAAGTAAACTTTGAATTAAAAAAAATTAATTTTATAGAAAAAGTGGAATGGCTGCGTTCTCGTAAAAAATTTTCAAAAAAGAATTTTTACTAAAATAGTTGATCAAATAACTTGACGAATCTTTAACCAAAAGATTTAGTTTTTGATTAAATAGTTGATTTTTAAACCAAAGTATGATTTTTTAACAAAAAAGGACCATTCTTGAACAAAATACACGATTTTTCAACAAACTATTTATATTTTCAACCAAAAAGATGTATTTCCCGTGTGGAAATAAGCCCATATGGCCATATTACTAATCGGGCACTAATCGGGCACTAGTGGGGCTTTTTGTTGTCAAAATTTCAGTCGAGACCTGGTCGGTGGTTGATCAAGGGCTAGTCGGGCCTTTTTGTTCACTAATGATTTTTTTAATTCTAAAGCACTAAGAATATATGCAACAATAATTTTACACCGTTTTTGGGAAAAAAGATTTATTAATGTTAAATTCATATTAAATATACTTCATAAATAATTATTAAATTAATAATTTTGTACGAAAATCAACTTTTTATGAAAACAACGATCAAAATCTTCAAAAAGCCGTAATCTTATTTTTTTGTAGAATTTCTTAGAAAATTGCAAATTTCTAGGAACATTTATAAATACCTTTGTATGGAATTTTAAGAAAATCCATATTGGAAAAATACGTAAAGATGTAGGAGAAAAATTTTTCGAAAGTCATAAGACTCTAAATTTGTACAGAGGCTTATTTTTAAATTGATCTCAAAGGTTTGGCATATGTAAATAAAGTTTAATCCTTTATGTAGTTGAAATTGGAAAGAGAAAAAGTTTTTGAATAATCAGTGAAGAGGAGTACAGTAGTAGTAACCTATTAAGCACGGGACAGTTCATATTTCGCTACCACCTTCATTTAAGTTTTGCGGTTTTGGACTGGTACGAGGGTAGTTCAATAAGTCCTTAGAATTAAGCATAAAAACAATTTTTTTTGGGTAAATTTTCTTTTATTTTTCAACATAATCTCCTTGGAGCTCTATACACTTGGTCAATCGCTTTTCAAGTTTTTTTAATCCT
>NC_046657.1:67707942-67716707 GCF_010883055.1 Belonocnema kinseyi
ATATATCTAGTCGGGAGTGGTGCTGACTGAAAACAGATGATTTGGAGCGATTCGCGTGCCATCTGTTGGTCATTCTAAGGACTTATTGAACTACCCTCGTAGCTTTAAAGAAAATCCGCAAGGGCGCGACGTGCCGCCTCTCGCGCAACATAAATGACGCGTCGAGTGTTTAAGACGGCACTCCACACGAAACGAAGCATAATTATCTAGAGCATAGACTATCGTGACCAACATGGCGGTTCCTTTAGAGCGAAACTCTTCCAGTGCTGCGTTCGAACTGAAGTTTTTTTAAAAATTAATATTCCAGGAATTTTGGGGAATTTTAGTTACATAAATGTATGCATTTTTAAGTGTAGGATATGTTCCCCATTTAATTTTGGGTAAATTTAAGCACTGATAATATTTCAAAAAAGTTTATGGAGATTTACGTAAATAATAAGTATTTTGACAAACTTTTAGGGAATGTTCCACATATTTATGGGGAGTTTGATTAATATTCCACACGGGTGTGTTATCATTTACCCCACTAGTACCCGATCAGGCCCCGAATAGGATAAGTCGGGGAACCTGACCAGCCCCCGACTAATCTACTTGATCCTACTGATCGGGGGCTAGTCACATGACCCGAATAGCCCCCGACTTTAAGTGGGGTCGAATGTCGGTAACCACACTTTTTCTCCATTTGAATTTCTACACGGATTTCAACCGAGAAGATTTAATATACACCCATAGAAATTTAGTTACAGAATACGTTAAAACCGATATTAAAGTTTAGTATAATCTTTTACGATTTATCGAAATCGGCTATGTATATTAAAAGTAGTATAGTATTTATTAATAGATTATTAAAAATTTACTTTCAGAAATTAATAGAAGTTCTACAAAACTTGAAAAAAATGTGATATTTAAAATTCACTGTATTAAATTTAAGCAGGACCATAATGTCAAATATTAGAAAGATTGGAATAACGTTTTCACATTTTTAAAGAGAGGATTCTGAATTTTGTTGAAGACTATACTAAAAATTATGAGTCATTCGAAATATACTAAATAGTAAGAATTTTTAGACTTGTGAGAAAAGGCATGGTGCTTAATAACTCGACATCGAAATTCCAAATTAAAAGTAAAAGCAGGAAAATATTTTGTTTTGATAAGGTCAAAACTGGGATTGAATTAAATTCAAAAATATCTATAGGCTTTTCATTTTTTTAAATCAACTCGTTTCTGCCTTACATTGGGCTTGGTAATACATGTAACAGTGCTGGGCCTAAAATTGTAGGTGCCCTGAACTTAATACAAATTTTGTATAAATGAAGTATATAATTATACAATTACAAGGCCAATCATTTACAAGAAAGAGGAGCTATAAATAAAATAATTCCTCATTTTTTTGCAAAAACAAGTCGTCTTTGAAATCCTTAAAATCTTTATGTAATCTTTGAAACCCTTTGAAATTTTTCTGAATTCGTTGAAATCACTTGAAGTACTTACAATCTTTGGGAAATCTTGAGATTTCCGTAAATTCTTTTGTAATCTATCTCATTTTTTTTTAAATATTTGAAATCCCTAAAATCTTTAAAATGCCTGAAATCTTTGTAACATTTTTATGACGTATGGGTAAATGCTTAGTTTGAAATTTGTTTTTGAAACCTTTTGTGTTAGTTTGAAATAACTGAAACCTTTCAAATCTTCTGGAATTTGTTAAAACCTGATTTGATAGTTTAACATTTTTGAAATATTTGAAATCTTTTAAAAGCTTTACAATTTTTGGAAATGTTCGAAATCTTTGAGAAATTTTTGTAAAATCTTTTGAAATATTTGTGAATTTTTTTTATTCGTTGAAATCATGGGATTCATTGAAATCTTAGTGAAATATTTTCAAATCTTCCAAATGTTTTACAATCTTTGAAATCTGGTGTGCTGTACCCTTTTTAAAATGTTTGAAATCCTTTAAATCTTATGAAATATTTAAAAGCCTTGTAAAATTGTTGGGATATATTTTTAAACTAGTGTTTAATTTTTAGGTATTCTGCAAAGGCCTTGAAAATCCCATGAGATTAACATGGGAAAATTTTGGTTTTCGGAAAACTGGGTCTCAGGTTTCTGGATTTAAACTTAACTTGCGGGAGATATTAGGAATTTGTTGGAAGGGCTCTAATTTCTGTTTTTCTGCAATTATTGTGTTAATTTGTCATTGTAGCGAGAAAAGTTTTTTGTCTATATCGTATTGTTAAATAAATTTATTAAATATTAATATAACATGTCATTGGAAATTGTGATTCAAAAATCTGATTTTTATCTCAATTCAATTAAGTATATCGCTTATTGTTGAATATTTAAATGTCAAGCAAATGCTTTAAATAACTAATATTTGTTCGTAAAATGATTTACATTGATCAGGAAAAGTTTTTTTTAGCAAGAATTCATTCTATAAAAATTACATTCAATTTTGTCGTTCTGAATTTATTTTTATAATTCTTTCCTTTAACTCACCCTCGTAGACTTGATCGTTTGTCCTCTGAAATCTCAAAGTAAGTTTTCTTTTGTTTATGTTGATTCCGTAGATTAGCTGTGAGTATTCACAAATGAATTAGAAATCTTTGTACTTTTTCAACCTCACTGGAAATTAAAACACAAAATTTTGCTCTCAACAATGAAAAATTACCACATTAATTGCAAAAAAAAGAACTTCCCAAAAATTATTTTTGAAAAAAATTGTTTAAACGAACAAAATATATTCAAACAAATAAGAATTTCTTACAAAATAAGGTACTAGTATCTAAATGACGCAGATATTCTTTAATAATCATAAAAGCTTACTAATTTTTTTTAAACCAGAGTTTCATACCTATTTTAAAGAAAAAGTTACAATTAAATATTAATTAATTGTATAAATAAATATTAAATGCTTGAAACCAAGATTATTATTCCTACAAATGTTCAATTGTCCAATCAAACATAAGAAATCTACCTTTCAAATGAGTGATAGCAAAAAAAAATTAAACAATTGTTGATTAGCTGAAAGATACTTTAAAACATTCCAATTGACAAACAAGAATAATTTATGACCAAAAAGGGAAAAACTGAGCATTTATGTTTAAATTTTTGGCCAAAATGTCAATATCAGTTTATGGGGGAATTTTTGGGGCTCCACAAGGGGGTGGGGTCGAAATTTTAAGTAATTTAATGGAAATGATTGATTAGAGACTCCTTAACAAATTCTCAATATCTCTCGCAAGCTAAGTTTAAATCCAGAAGCCTGAATCCCATTGTTCCGGAAACTAAAATTTTTCTATCTTATGGGATTTGCAGGGCCTTTGTGGCAAATCTTATTATTGACCGATTTGGCTCAAACTTTCAGGAAACTTTTTTTCCGGCAACCTCACAAATTGGGGGGGGGGGGCATGCCCTCTAATCCCAAAAATTCAACAAGTATGATTTTGGACCACCCTAATATACACGCCTCTTTTAAATCGTTCAAATCCATAAAATTTTTGTAAAACGTTCATAAATCTTTTTAAATCGTTCAAAAATCCTTTTAAATATTTTAAAATACTGAAAATACATTGGAACCTTCTAGAATCTTTGTCAATGCTTTGTAATCTAATGCTCAAAACCTGAGTGGTAAAATCCTTGAAATTGAGGAGGTCTGGACAAGAAGGAGACAGGCGCTTGAGAACGTGTAAAAGCATTGTCCAGGCTGTGACGTCAGATATCAAAAGTGAAATTCAAAATTTTAAAAAACCAAAAATATAGTTAGATAGCTCTTGAAAAATGAACCTGAGTCTCCTCTTACAGTTTTTCTTTCAGGCTGCAAATTTTCCAGTAAATAAATAAAAACTGACTTTTTTATAAATTGAAAAAACAATGTTTTTTCACATTCAACTCGCCGTAAGTAATTAATACGTTTATCAACTAATTAACAAACTTATTTTTGTGTTTTATTCGTGACACTCTAGCGGATGCTACAGTGTCCAAAAAAATCAAAAGTTAATTTCTAATGTTTTTTTTTAATCCAAATGAAAAACCACGTTTTTAGACGTTCACATTAAAAAAGTGAGCGAGGAAGTTTGAGCTACGACAAACTTCAAACGAACGAATTTTCCGCCAATCTATTGGCCAACGTTTTGGAAAATCTCAATTCGATTTGATTTTTAGTTCCATAATTACAGCGAGTTTATGACGAGCTCGAGACGCAACACCGCAGGATTTTTCAGGGGACGCCGCCTGAAGCCTGAAACATAAGTCTATCAAGCTAGCACCTCCACAAACGAAATTCCCAAATTCATTTATGACAGAATTTTGGCCATTTTTGTGGACTTGTTTTGGGCTGTATTGCAGACTTTTTGACTCCGCTACTTTTTGTGAAAATTCAAATTTTGAGTGGAGATGCTGACTTGAATCAACCCTGCACCTCCACTATATAAAAATTGAAAGAAAAAAAAAGCAAACACGTCAAAATTTTGGGCTTCTTTGGGCTCTTAAATGCGCCAGTAAACAATTTCCAAAAACCAGCCCTACAAAATATAAAACCACCCCCTTATGTAAGAAATGAAATTCGGAAATAACAAAGAACACTAGAATTTTGAGCTTATTTTGGGCGCTAAAATGCCTGAAAAAAATTTAAAAACTATCCCCATTTTCAAAAAACCACCCCCTTGCAAAAAATAAAATTTACGAAATCCAAAATGCACTAGATTTTTGGCTCATTTCAGATTCTTAAATGCACTTAACATTATATTAGAAAAACCACAATTGTGTAAAAAGAACGTCATCCTAATAATAAAGACTTAAACCTTGATGTTGGCATTTTTTAACAGCCCAAAAATCAGAGACACCGTAAAAATGGAAAAATATCAGAGACTATGGTAACACTGTAATATTTTTGACAAAGTCATATATACATGGTAGAGAAGGGTGGATTTTATAAGTTAAGGGTTGAAGCCCAAAAATCGAAGTGGATATTTTCAAGGAGCCCAAAAATCAGAGACTACTTTAACACTAGAAAATTCTCAAAAATATCATTTTTTACAAAGTCTTATATACGTGGTAGAGAAGGGTGGATTTTATAAGTTAAGGGTTGAAGCCCAAAAATCGGAGTGGATATTTTCAAGGAGCCCAAAAATCAGAGACTACATTAACACCTGAAAATTCTCAAAAATATTATTTTTTTAAAAAGTCATTAAAACGTGGTAGAGAAGGGTTGATTTCATAAGTTAACAGTTGAAGCCTAAAACTAGGAGTGAAATTTTCGAGGAGCCCAAAAATGAGAGACTACATGAACACAAGAAAATTCTCAAAAATATTATTTTTTGACAAACTCACATATACGCGGTAGAGAAGGGTTGATTTTATACGTTAAGGGTGAAAGCACCAAAATCAGAGTGGGTAATTTCGAAGATCCCAAAAATCAAAGAATACAAAATCAAATTTTCAAAAAATCAAAAACTACATTAACACTAGAAAGTTCTCAAAAATATTAGTTTTTGACAAATTCATATACCATACGTGGTAAAGAAGGGTTGATTTTATACGTTAAGGGTTGAAGCCCAAAAATCAGAGTGGGTATTTTCGAGGAGCCCGAAGATCAGAGACTCTACTGACACTAAAAAATTCTCACAAATAATACTTTTGAGAATTTTCTAGTGTTAATGTAGCCTCTGATTTTTGGGCTTCGCGAAAATATCCACTTCGATTTTTGGGCTCCAACCCTTAACTTATAAAATCTAACCTTCTCTACCATGTATATATGACTTTTTCAAGAAATAATATTTTTATGAATTTTCTAGTGTCAATGTAGTGTTTAATTTTTGGGCTCCTCGAAAATACCCAATATTATTTTTGGGCTTCAACCCGTAACTTATAAAATCAACCCTTCTCTATCACGTATATAAGAATTTGTCAAAAAATATATTTTTGAGAATTTTTTTGTGTTAATGTAGTCTCTTATTTTTGGGCTCCTCGAAAATATTCACTCCTAGTTTTGGGCTTCAACCGTTAACTTATGAAATCAACCCTTCGCTACCACGTTTTAATGACTTTGTCAAAAAATAATATTTTTGAAAATTTTCTAGTTTTAATGTAGTTTCTGATTTTTGGGCTCCTCGAAAATATCCACTCCGATATTTTGGCCTTAAACCTTAACTTATAAAATCAACCCTTCTTTACCACGTATATATGACTTTGCCAAAAAATAATATTTGTGAGAATTTTCTAGTGTTAATGTAGTCTCTGATTTTTGGGCTTCTCGAAAATATCCACTCCGATTTTTGGGCTTTAACCCTTAACTTATGAAATCATCCCTTCCGAGTGGGTCACGCCTACCCCGAAAGGGAAATGGCTTAATGGTGTAATAATAATTTTAGAGTCCAAAATAAATGCAAAAATTCTAGTGTTCTTTGTTTTTTCCGAATTAGATTTTTTACATAGGGGGTGGTTTTATAATTTGTGGGGATTGTTTTCGAAATTGGTTGTTGGTGCGTTTAAAAGCCCAAAAAAGCCAAAAATTCTAACGTGTTTGATGCATGCTACGCGCCGGTTGATAGTGATCCTAGACAATTAAAAGACGCCTTCTGGGACACTTTAAATGACACAATAAGCATTTGCGAACATGGGGAAAGAATAATTCTACTAGGAGACATGAACGGTTGGGTGGGCATCCAAAATCAGGATAGAGAAAGAGTATTAGGTAACTTTGAGGATCCAAGAACAAACTATAACGGAGATAAATTAGTTGGTCTATGCTTAGAAAGGGGTCTGTTTATTACAAATACTTGGTTTAGGCATAAAATGATCCACATGTACGCCTGGTCAAAAGGAAATAGCCGCAGTATAATTGATTTTGTTGTTGCGGATGAAAGACTAAGGGAGTTAGTCAAAGATACAAGAGTCATGATGGGTCCTGAATGCAATACTAATCATTACCTTCTGATCTCAAAAATTAACTTAGGTCTGCGATGGAGAAAAAAGAGAACCAAGAAAGTAAGACGAACGCGAATCAAAATTGAAAACCTACAGAAACCGGATGTGCGAATAGATTTCCAAAATAAGATAATCGAAAACATAGATAGGGCAACATGGGAGAACCGTATAAAAAACAAAAATATAGAGGGCGCCTGAACAATGTTACGGGATATCCTTGTCAGATGTACGATCGAAGTGTGTGGTACCGCAGTCCTAGGAAGAATTTCTGGTGATGCGTGGTGGAATGATGAAATTCAGGTTGCTCAAAAAGCTAAAAAAGAAGCATACAAGAGAACTTTAAACATCACAGGTCTTAGCAATGAGGAAAGAAATAGACGTAGAAATGATTATAGACGCGAAAACAGGATACTTATACAATTAGTTCAAGAAAGTAAAGATACAATTAGAGCAAAAGAAGAGATAAAAATACAAAACGACTTTGAAGGAAGCAGGAAACTACTTTATAAAAAAATGAAAGGAAACAAAAGTACAGAAATTGTCAACATGAGAAATAGTAGGGGGGAAATGGTATATGATGCAGACGGAACATTAGAGGCTTTCAGAGACTATTTTAGGAGACAATTCGGAGATGAAGCTATAGGCCATCACAACTGCGATGTTGAACATGATGCGTTGGAAAACTCAATTGAAAAAGTTTGTGTCACTGAAGTTAGGGATATAATTAAGAACTTGAAAAACGGTAAGGATGCCGGGGTAGAAGGTATTTACGCTGAAATGCTTAAACATGGTGGCGCGTGTATACCACATAGATTGTGCGAATTGATAAATTTATGTTTCGAGATGGGAGACGTCCCAGACGATTGGAAAGAAGCTATTATCGTACTAATATACAAGAGAAAGGGAGATAAAAGCGAGTGCAATAAGTACAGAGGGAATAGCTTATTAAGCACCGTAAGTAAAATATATTCAAAAATACTTATTCGTAAGGTAATGAAAATAACAGAAGCAAAGATTTTGGAAGTCCAAAGTGGGTTTATGCCAGGAAGGTCATGTACGGATCAAATATTTATCTTAAGGGAAATAACAGAAAAAAGTTTGAGAGTAGGAGAAAAAGTTTTCTGTGCATTTGTTGACCTAGAAAAAGCTTTTGACAAGGTAGATAGAAGTAAACTTTGGGAAGTCCTGAAAGAGTATAGAGTCAATGGATGGACCCTACAAGCTATAAAAACAATATATACAGGTAGCAAAGCGAGTGTAAGAGTGAATGGGAAACTGACTGACTGTTTCGATATTATTCAAGGAGTTAGACAGGGATGCGTTATGTCTTCATGGTTATTTATATTATTTATGGACAAGTGTTCAAGAATGGCTCTCTTCGACGAAGAGGGTGTGGATCTCGAAACAATAAGGGTACGTGGGTTAGCGTTCGCAGATGATGAGGTTTTTATGGCAGAGTCTATCGAAGACCTGCAAAGAATGTTGAATGAACGAGATGCAAGCATGAAAAGCATGGGCCTAAAAATTAACGCAAATAAAACAAAAACTATGGTGTTCGAAAGAAAGAGTGAGAAAACACTATGCAACATTTTATTAAATGATGAGAGAATTGAACAAGTTGATTAGTTTGTATACTTTGGTACCTTATTTACTAGGGACGAAAGATAGATGAGGAATTAGATAGATGCATAAACGAAGTTAAGGAAGTTATTGGTAGAGCAGGACCCCTTATCGGAAGTAAAAATATACGAGGGTGGATTGATAAGTTTCCGGCCTGACCAAGAGATGGCGCCACTAGGCCTACCTTAAGGTGGCGTTCTATAGTACCATCCTTAGATAGCTTG
>NC_046657.1:67716807-67740402 GCF_010883055.1 Belonocnema kinseyi
GTATCAGCCTTGGAGGAGATTATGTTGAGAAATAAAAAAAAAAATCTTAAAAACGTTGTTTTTCTTGGTCAGGCCGGAAACTTATCAATCCACCCTCGTATCAAATAAAGCTAAAATGGCAGTACATAATTCTATATTTGTACCGACTGTACTATACGGTAGCGAGACAATGACTTATCAAGAAAAAGATAAGAGTAAAATTAACGCAATTGACATGAGATTCATGCGCATAATATGCGGGAAAACCCTGATGGACAAAGTAAGTAACGAGATAATTCTAAAAGAATGTGGTGCAGAAGAGACGCTAGTAGACACATGAAAAAAGTAGACTAAAAGTAGTAGTAAAAGTGGACGCAGGAAAAAATGCATGGACATAAAAGAAGCTAGAGAAGTATGCCAGGACAGGAAAGTATGGCGGCAAATAGTTAATAAAAAGAGTGTCAGTAGAGTGAATGACGCCTGAAACAAAGACCTTGGCTACTAATGGACCCAAGTGGGGAACTTTACATAACGTCTTCGTGAGGTTTTTCGCTGGGGGTGATTGCTGGAGAGATTGATCAGCAACCTGAGTCGGAGCAGTGTTGCGGAACGAACGTATTATTTACTTAAATAACACGAGAATTCTGGATCAATCTGAAAAATCTATATTTCTTCCACACACTACTTCTTCCCCTACCGAGTGAGTCACGCCTACCCCGAAAGGGAAACGGCTTAATGGTGTAATAATAATTTTAGAGCCCAAAATAAATGCAAAAATTCTAGTGTTCTTTGTTTTTTCCGAATTAGATTTTTTACATAGGGGGTGGTTTTAGAATTTGTGGGGATTGTTTTGGAAATTGGTTGTTGGTGCGTTTAAAAGCCCAAAAAAAGCCCAAAATTCTAACGTGTTTGATTTTTTTTTCTTACAATTTTTAAATAGTGGAGGTGCTGGCTTGATTCAAGTCAGCACCTCCACTCAAAATCTTAATTTTCACAAAAAGTTGCGGAGCCCAAAAATCGGCAAAACAACCCAAAAAAAGCCTAAAATTCTGACATTAAGAAATTTGGGAATTTCGTTTGTGGAGGTGCTAGCTTGATAGACCTCTGAAACATCCTCCTTGCCCATCCTTTGTTTTGTCCACTCGCTCGCACTAGTCAGGGTTCCGGCGGCGTCCCCTGAGAAATCCTGCGGTGTCGCGTCGCGAGCTCGTAATAAAGTCGCTGTAATTATGGAACTAAAAATCAAATCGAATTGAGATTTTCCAAAAAGTTGTCCAATAGATTGGCGGAAAATTCGGATTAAAAAAAACATTGGAAATTAACTTTCGACCCTTTTTGGACACTCTAGCTTCCGCTAGAGTGTCACGAATAAACCTCAAAAAGAAATTTGTTAATTAGTTGATAAACGAATTACTTACGGCGAGTTTAATGTGAAAAAACATGGTTTTTTCAATTAAAAAAAAAGTCATTTTTTATTTATTTACTGGAAAATTTGCAGCCCGAGAAAGAAACTGTAAATGAAGACTCAGGTTCATTTTTCAAGAGCTATCTAACTATATTTTTGGTTTTTTTCAAATTTAGAATTTCACTTTTGATACCTGACGTCACAGCCTGGACAATACTTTTACTCGCTCTCGAGCGCCTGTCGCCTTCTTGTCCAGAACTCCTCAATTGTCAACTGATGACTTTTATAATTTGTAAGTTGAATATCACAAAAAAATGTATACTCGGAGCTATTCGGATTTTTCGATATAGTGTTTTGCAATTTCCTCAACTTAAGATTAGAATTTCTGTTATCGTCTATCACAGAAAATAAAAACGTCTCTTATTACCTTCCACTTTCTCTTTGACTATATTAATTTGTAGAATATTTATATTAACTTTTGTACCTCAATCTATTAATTTACATTCTTCGTTTTAATACAAAAAATATAAATCTTTGCTATTGAATATACCAATTCTTGTTCTAAAGATATTCAGTTTTCATATTCTAATTGTAAAGTTTCGTAATTACACTAACAATAATTTTCATCACAATAGATGAATATTTGCGGGAAACAAGCGAATTTCTTACAATTTCTGTTGAAAAAATAATTTTGAATAAAAAAACTAATTTACATCTGCGCAAAACATTTGTGCAAAATGTTTCAGTGGCATACCAAAATTAATTAAAAATCCGATATTTGGAATGTTTTAAAATTTGTTTCCAGAACGTTGCACATTTTAAAACAAATTTTTTTATCCTAAATCATATATAAATAACAACTACATTTAAAAATATATAAGCGAAAACATTCCTGAATTATATAATTCCCGAACTCAAGCGATTTTAAAAATTGTTTCTTAATACGTATTATTTATTTATAATATTTATCCATATTAATGATCAAATATTCATATCGAGGATTTTTTTTGAATGCTCAAAGCTTCTAAAAATTGTTTTTATATAACATTTTCCTATTCAACTTCGCAGAATTTAATTCAGCATTGATTTATCTCGAAGATACTTTTTATTTATTTAAACAAATTAAGATTTGACCTTTGAGAAGGTTTTTGCGTTTTTTGTGATAATGAACGCAGGAAACAATTAAAATCTTTTTTACTAAAATTTAATTTAAGTGTTTTAGGATAATGTTGTTAGGTTTAAGAGAAACTTAATAGAGATTTATTATTCGTTCGAGGCAAAGGTGGTCTTAAATTTATTTTTTATACAATTTCTATAAAATTATTCTTATTTTGAATTTTACAAATAAGTTTCAAAAAGCTTAAACATTAAAAATATTTTTTATTTGATCAAAGCTTTTTATTACTGTATTTCTCAGAAACAAATAATATTGATTAAAAAAACAAATTTCAAACTGTTTAAATTGAAGAATTTTATAATGCGCAATTCTCTAGTAATCATGCTTTATATTTAGACAATCTTCTGTGGCAAATCTCATTCGAGAATTTTGTAATTCAGGGATTTTACATTGTAGCGAATTTCATTTTTTGAAATTTTGAAGTGGTCTCTTTTCCTAATCGTCTAAATTCAAAAATTTTTAAATAGAAAATTTTTTTAATTCGTATATTATATAACTCTTTAACTATCTGTCGGGAATTTCAAAAATTGAAAATATTATCAACTGTGGGGAATATTATTGTTCGGGAATTTTAAAGTACGGAATTTTATTTTTTGTCCCTTTTCAGTTCTCCCTCTTCTAGGAAGTTTCCTGGGGACGATCGAATAATCCCGAAAAATAAAATTCCCAAATTGAAGAATTCCCAAATAATAATATACCCGAATAAGAATATTAATGAATAATTAAATTGTCAAATTATAAAATTGAAAAATTTCCAAAAAGTGAAATTTCCGATAGTTTATAATAGTAAAGAATTTGAAAATTCGCAAATGAAATTACCGGCAGAAAATCGTGAAATTATAAAATATCTAAACTAGGAAATTCCCAAATTCTTAAATTCTTTAATTTAAACCATTTGAAATCTGCTTGTAAGACTGAAAATTCCCCAAAAATAAAAATATCAAATACTAAAATTTTAGAATAATAAAATTCCTGAATGATGAAATTCTTAACCAAGAAGATTTCCCAACAATTTATGTCGTCCCTACTTTTATATAGAAAAATGTAATTATATCATTTTAATTATAATAATTTTGTTAATTTGATAAATAAATAATAAAATAAGTATTTATATTAGGGAATTTTCTAGTTCGGATATTTTGTAATTTTGAATGAAAAACACTATATTTTTTTAATTGGGCGATACTAATTCAGCTCACATTAAAGCCAAAAGCCGAGAGAAGGAGATAAAAGAGGAAATTTCTCAAAAATTGAAGAAAAATAGAAATGTTTCAAAAGCTTTCTTTAAGCAATTCAACATTTTTTAAATTTAAATCTATATTTTCCAATTGTAATATGATTGCTCCATAATGTTTTTATATCAATGTTATTCACCCAGTGACTAGGAAGTTAAAAAATGAAGTAAATCTTCAGTTTAGCAATGGAAATTTTAAACACAACTGGCGTAATTGTTTGATATTTATATAATTTCTGTATCTGGTTTCAAGTACTAGCGTTGCAGCCTTGATACAAAAATCTCGTCTTATAATCAAAAAATAATAATTTAATTAAAATTAGAAATCGTACGATTTTTTACCTAGAAAATACAATTGGAATCACCGTGAAATTGCCTAACTGAAAAACTCTTGAATCGTAACCATTAAAAAATGGTTGTTTTTCTACTAAATATTACTTTATTATTTAATAGGATATACTAAAATATTTGAAAACTATTTTTTCTATATTATTTTTATACAATTCTAAATGAAAATATTGTTTAAAACCGTGCTTAATATCTAAGATAATCGCAAAAAGCAGGACTGAAACCCCTCAAAAAGGAAATTCCCAAATATAAAATTCCAGAATAAATAATTTCTCAAATAATAAAATTCCCGGCAGAAAGTTGCCGAATTAAAAAATAACCGAACTAGAAAATTCTCCAATATAAAAAGTTAGTTTTTTTATTTGTAAATTTAATAAAATTATTGAAATTAAAATTTATTAGAATTACAATTGTTTATATATTAAAATAAGGTTGATTGCAAAATTACAGAATAATAAGATTCCCGAATAATCATATTTGTGAATAATAAAATTCTCGAATAATGAAATTGCCTAATAATGAAAATCCCAAATGAAAAAACTGCCGTATAATAAAATTTCCGATTAATAAAATTTCTGAATTATAAAATTCTAAACAGTTCACAATATTAGCAGATTGGAAAAATTCTCGAATAATAAAACTTGCGATTTGGAAAATCCCTAAACAGGAAATTTCTACATGATAAAATTCCCGGCAGAAAGTTGCCGAATTAAAAAATAACCGAAATAGAAAATTCTCCAATATAAAAAGTTAGTGGTTTTTTTATTTGTAAATTTAATAAAATTATTGCAATTAAAATTTATTATAATTACAATTTTTTATATATGAAAATTAGGTTGATTGGAAAATTACAGAATAATAAAATTCCCGAATATCCATATTTGTGAATAATAAAATTTCAGAATATATTAAATTCCCTGATAATGAAAATTCGAATCAAAAAACTGCCGAATGATAAAATATCCTTTTAATAAAATTCTCAAATTGGAAAATTTCTGAATTAAAAAATTCTAAACAGTTTAAAATATTACCAGATTGGACAATTCTCGAATAATAAAACTTTCGATTTGCAAAATCCCTAACCAGGAAATTTCTAAATAATAAAATTCCGGGCAGAAAGTTGCGGAATTAAAAAATAACCGAACTAGAAAATTCTCCAATATAAAAAGTTAGTGGTTTTTTTATTTGTAAATTTAATAAAATTATTACAATCAAAATTTATTATTATTAAAATTTTTCATATATGAAAATCAGGTTTATTGGAAAATTACAGAATAATAAGATTTCCGAATAATCAAATTTGTGAATAATTAAATTCCCGAATATATTAAATTCCCTAATAATGAAAATCCCGAATCGAAAAACTGCCGAATAATAAGATTTCCGATTAATAAAATTTCCGAATTATAAAATTCTAAACAGTTTAAAATATTACCAGATGGGAAAATTCTCGAATAATAAAACTTGCGATTTGGAAAATCCCTAACCAGGAAATTTCAAAATAATAAAATTTCTGAATAGTAAAATTTCTGAATAATGAATTTCCTGATTTGAGAATTCCAAAATTAAAAAATTCCCAAATAATAAAATTCACGATTTGGAAAATCCTGCATAAAAATATTCCCAAATAATGAAATTACAGAATAAAATTTCCGATTTGTAAAATTCCTGACCGGAATATTCCAGAAGAATAAAATTTCTGTATAATAAGCTTCCCGGTATAAAAAACTTCGAATTCAAAAATTCCCGAATAATAATATACCCTATTTGTAAAATTTTAAAACAATAATATTTTTGAAAATTAAAAATATCGAATCGGGAAATTGTGGAATAATAAAATTCCAGAACAATAGAATTTCAGAATAGTACAATATCTGAATAATAAATTTTCCGATTAGCGAAATCCCGAAATGGAAAATCCCCAAACAATAAAATTGCCGAATTAAGAAGTCATCAATAAAAATTTTCCCGAATAATAAAATACTAAATACTAAAACTAAAATACTAAATTGAAAAATTCTCGAGTAATAAAATTTCGGATAGATAATTCTGGAACTTCCCACTTCGGTTTTATTTATTTTATTTTTTGGGAATTTCGCAATTGGGAAATATTAAAATTTGATGTGAAGTTTTTTTATTCAAGAATTTTCTAAATTAGGAATTTTCCAATTCGGAAATTTTATTTTTCAAAAATTGTACTATTCGGGAATTTGCAGTCGTCCTAACAAATATTGTTCTGTAATATTATGAATTGTCCGGAATTTCATTTCTCGGTAATTTTTTTGTTCTGGAATGTTATTATTAGGAAAATTTATTATTCTGGAATTTGACTGTTCGTAAATTTTATTGCTCGGTAATTTCGTTTTTGCACAATTTTAATCTTAAAGATTTTTTTATGTTGGAATTTTGCAGTTCAAGAATTTTACAATGCAGGACGTTTTATTTTTCGGGATTATTCAATCCGTAACAATAAACGAACAATTAAGAAATAGTACGATTCCCGAATGATAAAATGCTCGAAAAATACAATTCCCGAACAGTTTATAATATTACCAAAATGGGAAATTCCCGTAATTTCTTCAGGTTATTTTATTATTTTTGAATTTTCAAATTCATTAATATTATAAACTTTTCAGAAGTTTTATTAATCAGGAAGATCCCCTATTCGTAAATTTTATCTTTTGGGAATTTTGAAATTGTTTAATTAAAGGATTTTCCAATTCGAGAATTTTATGATTAGGAAATTTGATATTCTGGAATATTATTATCCGAGAATTTTCTAAATCGGAAATTTTATTATTCGGGAATTTTTGAATTCAGGGATTTTATAATTAAAGAATTTTCTAATTCGAGAATTTGATTATTCGGAAATGTTATATTCAGAAATATTATTATTCAGATATTTTCCACATCGGGAATTTTATTATTCCAGAATTTTATTTATTTCATTTTATTTATTTATTCTGAATTTTATTCGGAAATTTTATCATTCGGAAATTTTTCTATTCGGGAATTTTATAATTCTGTAATATTATGAAATTCTCATAAATGTTATTATTCTGGAAGATTCCCTCTTCGTATATTTTCGCATTCGGGGATTTTGAAATTTAGAAATTTCATAATTCGGTAATCTTACAGTTCAGGAATTTTATTAATTGGAAATTTTATTATTTGCTAATATTTTTATTCGAAATTTTCCAAATCTAAAATTTTATTATTTAGGAATTTTTTTAATTCGGTATTCGCGAAATCGGTCAATTTATTATTTAGAAACTCTACTTTTCGAAAATTTTATTATTCGGGAATTTTCTAATTCGGTAATATTATCAACTTTTCATAAATGTTATTATTCGAGTAGGTTCTCTCTTCGTAAAATTTATTCTTCTGAACCTTTGAAATTTAAGAATTTTATAATTCCGGAATTTTACAATTTGATAATTTTATCATTCGGAAATTTCATATTCTTGAATATTATTATCCGGGAATTTAATTATTAGGAAATTTGATTATTTGGGAAATTTATTATTCGGAATTTTTCAATTTGGAAATTTTATTATTTGTGAGTTTTCTATTTCTGTAATATTATAAACTTCCCATTAATGATATTATTTGGGGAGATTCCAGTTTGTAAATTTTATATTTCGGGAATTTAAATTTGGGAATTTTATAATTCCGGACTTTTTTAATTTGATAATTTTATTATTCGGAAACTTTATTTTTTGGGAATATTATTGTTTGGGACTTTTTTAAATCGGGAATGCTATTATTCGGGAATATTATTATTCGGAAATTTTACGATTTGGGAATTTTATTACGCGGGCAATTTCTTATTCGGGAATTTTTTAATTAGGAAATTTTAATTCGGGATTTTTGAAATTTGGGAATATTATAATTTAGGAATTTTCTAGTTCGAAAATTTTATTATTCAGGGATATTATTAATAGGGAATTTTACAATTCGGGAATTTTGTTATTCGGGAGTTTTATTATTCGGAAATTGTATTAATCGGGAATATTATTACTTCGGAATTTTTTAATTCAGGATTTTTCCAAACAAGGGATTTAATTATTTGGAAATTTTAAAACTCTCGAATTAAATTATTCTGAATTTGTTTTATGCAAGGATTTTATTTTTTGTGACTTTTCAGTCTCGTTTCTTTTTTGTAATATTTTAAAGTAATATTGACATTCCTAAACAAATATTTTCATTTAGAAATTTAGAACAATAATATAGAACAACTTCTATGCAATAATATTTTATTATTTTAAATAAAAAAGTTGTATAAAAAAGACAATTTTTTCAATTGTTTTCATAGGGAATTTTCTAAATTGGTAATTTGACAATATCAGAAATTTTATTTTTCGGGAGTTTTCCGTCGTTCAGGTCAATCATGAATATTTTTTTTGTCGTGTCGATGAAAGAAGTTAACAGAATAATTCAAAAAATAAAAATATTTCAAATATTGCTTCTAAATTAAAAACTATAAAAGTATTTTAAAATGTCCCGCATCAAAGTTGTAGCTAAAAAATAGGATGGTTTCAAAGTTTAATTTGATTATTATTTGATGATTATTATCAGACGAGGTTTTTTATCAAGGCTGAAACACAAGTGCGCCATTTCAGGTTAAGATTTTCACTTCTAAAATCAAGATTTACTTTATTTTTGAACTTCCTAGTCACCGCGTGAATAACATTTACATAAAAATAGCATTAGGCAATTTTATGACAAATGGAAGAAAAGATGAAAGTAAAAAACTTGGAATTTATTGAAAAAAGTTTTCAAAGAATTGTTTTTTTTCCCTATTTTTTAGAAACGTCTCCTTTTATATACTTTTCTATGCCTTTCGCTTTAATAGGAGATGAATTAGTATAGCCCAACAGAAATATTCAACTAGTTTTTTGCAAATAATTCTTTTTGATGAAAAAGTCTAATTGCTTGTAAAAATTCATCTGGTTTGTTTAAAAATTCTACTATCGGGATGAAGATTCCAGTATTTTGTTGGAAATTCGTTTTTTATGTTCGAAAGTTAATTCTGCCAATTAAAAAATGAAATATTTTATTTTCAGTAGACAATTGATTGTTTTTAGTTTAAAATTAAGGTTTTTGGGTTGAAAAATTGAGTATATTGTTAAAAACGTTTCAAAAATTAAATACTTGAAATAGTAGAAAATTCATCGATTCAGCTAAAAATTAAACTGTTTTGTTAAAAATCGATTTTTTTTTTAGAAAAAAATTTTCTTAATCTTATAATTTTTGATTCAGAGATCGACAAACGATTATGGTTTATTAATAGAAAATTCTATAAAAAAACAAATATTACTTCTATAATCTACTTTTTTAAAAAATAATTTTGTCATAGGACTCGTTTTTTTCTTCTTATTTATGAAAAATGCTATTAAAATATAAAATTTTAAAGAAAATAACCAGAAAAATGGAAAAAAACATTTCAAGGAAAAATTATAGCTTTTAAAAGGTCCAACAAAATTTTTAAAAATTCTTTTTAGATACTTGTCACTTTTGTATTATTTATCGAAAATAACATGCAAAAATAAAAATTTTAAATTTTAAACAAAAAGGTGCGGAAAACGGATAAACGTTTGAAGAAGAAATTATAGGTTTTAAGATGTTCTACACAATTTCTTTTCATTATTTTTTGATATAAATTATAATTTTAATTTTATTTATCGAAAACATTCTTAAGAAAGATAGAAAATTCTAAATTTCACCCAAAGAACGTGAGACAGTGAAAAATGTTGGAAATTTGCTAAAGGGTCAAATTTTTTTGATTTATTATTATTACTGCACTCTAGCGGAAAATCTGCACAAAATTAATTTTTTTAGAAAAAAAGGCGATTTTCCCTCATTATTCTAGGAGAACATTGCTTTAATCAATAGAAAATTGTTAAAAAAATTAATTGAGTAATATAATTTTTACTTTAGTCCAGCTGAAAATGTGCATCCAATTAAAAAATTTCAGGAAAAACGAACCTTTTTAGTATTATATTACAAAAATATTATTCAAAATAATAATAAATTGTTTAAATAATCAGGAAGATGGAGAATTTCTGAAAAAGCTGCAAATTTCTAACACTTTTCTAAAAGAATATTGTTATAGACACTAATACAATGTTTAATCTTTTTTTAATTAACTGAAAAAGTTCAAGTATAAAAAAACAGAAAAAAAACCCAAAAAATAATAATTAGCGTCAAAAAACTCGCAAACCCGGTATTATTTATTATCTTCACACACAAAGTATAAAAATAAATGCACGTTATAAATCATATAAATAAAAAAAATCTGTTGTTAATTCTGAGCCACTTAAGTATCCAGTAATGTCTATATTAATATAAAAATCTGTCATTAAATATTGCTTGTTGATTTTATAAACAAATTATATGAAACACTTTCAATTGTGGATTTTTGAAAGCAGAAAAAAATAAAGTTTGATTGTACCTATTGTTATGTGATTTAACATAAAAATTAGTAATAAAAAATTGTCATTTAGTTTTCTGTTTTCATTTTATAAACAAGCAATTAAATACTACTGCTAAAAAAAATATAAGAAATAAAAACAAACAATATTAATTTCCTTGCCCTAACCCAGGTCGCTGATCAATCTCTCTAGTGATCACCCCACGGGAAGAGCTTCACAAAATAATTTTTAGAAGCTCTTCACTCGGGCACATTAGCGTTGAATTTCAGAAATAAAATTTCAACCTCTAGAAGTTTCCGGTATTTGAAATTTCAGTTAAATTTATATCTTCAAAATGCTTCAATTTTGAAGAATTTTCTAACAATGTACAGAACATTGACAATTATATTAATTGTTTAAGACCATGGATTATTTTTCACTCATCGCAAACAATTAAAGCAAATAATAAAATCTCTAATGAAATACCTATCATAATTTTAAAAAACGTGAAATACGTCTTAAGAGTGGGGTTGTGTACACATACGCATTGCCAAGCTCCTGAAATATTTCATTCGTGATCAATTGTGTTCTTGTAAATTTATCATTAAACAGACTCTTCTGTTTTTCAATAATGAGTGCCGCGACTATCCTGACTCTCATGATGACTTCAGCATTTTTCATTCACTCTGTTGGTGAGTAAATTCTAAATCTTTAACTGGACTAGTTGACTTTTAAACCAAAAAGATTAATTTTTAACCAAAATTTTTTTTATTAATTTTTACCGAAAAAGGTGAATTTTAATTCAACCCTGAAAGATCAATTTCAACGAAAAATTGAATAATTAAATTTTGAGTCAAAAAATATGCTGCGAAGACCAGCCGCGAGTAAAACCGAAAATGCACGAGCCGGAACCCGAACTCTCCCGACTTAACGAATGACGATGTAACTGCTCCTCAAATTTATTCCCGTTTTAAAATCCCAAATTACATCAGAACCATTAGACATATGGCGAAAAGAAAAATATAATTTATTTCATGTAAATAGATATAGGTGGACAGATTTCTGGGTCTAAAATGTTTTAAATTTAGTGCTGCACGTCTTAGTCATATTTTTAGTAAACAATAAACTTTAAATTAATAAAAAACAAAGTTTTGACAAAATAGTTAAAACACATTTTTAAAGTGAAAATTTTGGTTTATATTTAAGTTAACAGATGAATAATTTTTTCAACTGTAAACTTAAAAATGCGTACTGACAATAAGTATTCAAACAAAAATGGACTAGTTACATTTTTGGATAAAAAGTGCAATTTTCAACGAAATGAATACATTTTCAAGTAAAAAATATTAATTTTCAATAAAAAATGGAACAGTTAAATTTTCATTTAAAAAAATTAATTTTGATTAAACAAACAATCGAAACTACAACAAAATAGATCACTTATTTTCAACGAAAGAAATGAATTTACGTACAAAAGGACTAATATTCATCTAAAAAAGACGAAATTGCAACAAAATATATGAATTTTTAACCACATAGTGGAATTTTTATTTAAAAAGATAACGATTTAACGAAAAATTGAATAGTTACATTTTCAGTTTAAAAATAATTATTAACCCCAAAAAATCAAAGTTTTAAGAAAATATTTAAATTTTCAAGCAGAAAATTGAATTCGCAAAGGCATTATTTAATTTTAAAATTAATAATTTTTAAAGAAAACATAAATTCAAACATTTTTAAATCAATTATAAAACAACAACAAAACAAAGATTTTTCAACAAAATATATAAATTGGTAACGAAAAACGGTAACATTATCACTTTAGAAAATAAATGAACAGTCCAAAATTTTTCAGCAAAATAGTGTAATTTTCAAAAAATACATGAAATTTAAATTATTTTATTCCGAAAAATAAATTTTTAAACGAGAAAAATAATTTTTATTAAAAAAGGATATATTTTTTCTGAAAACATAATTTTAAACATCAGTATATAACCAAAACTGAAATAATTATATTTTCAGATAAAAAAATTTAATTTTCTGCAAAATAGTTTATTTTTCCATGCAAGAAATAAATTTTCAA
This sequence comes from Belonocnema kinseyi, assembly GCF_010883055.1. Lineage (NCBI taxonomy): Eukaryota > Metazoa > Arthropoda > Insecta > Hymenoptera > Cynipidae > Belonocnema > Belonocnema kinseyi. The sequence goes on from NC_046657.1 coordinate 67,729,447, forward strand.
CCGAAAAATATTTTTAATAACAAAAAAAACATCTGTTTTACAACAGAATAATTAAATTTTTTAAAATAAATTAAATTTTCAATTGAAAAAGATTAAATTGTAACCAACAACGAAATGGAATGAATTCTGAGAGAAAATTAAAAAAAGGAACAAAATTTGTTTATTATTTCTTAACCATTTTTAAAAGGGTGTAAAATAGTGTGTAGCCAAATTTTGCAATTTTGCCATGCTATATAATTTTTTTTAAAAAGTAGCTTAATTCTTATAAAGCCTTCCTGTGCAATTTCGTTCTATAATTTTTCTTAAAGTTTATGTTGGATTCATAAATGTGCTTTTAAAACATTTGAAGCCATTACAGAAAAATTTAAAAATTCTCAAAGAAACTGAAAAATTATTAACATATATATATATATATTTTTAATTTTGCGCAATTAGAAAAAAAATTAGAAAAAATTTCAGTAATTTTTAAATATTAGGACATTAGAAGGTTTGTCAAGATTAGAACAAACACTTATTTTTTTAATATTCGTTTGAAAATTTTTTATGAATTTTTATTTGAAAAATGAGCTTTAAGAAAAAATTAAAAAAGGTTTTTGAACATATCAAAGCATTTCCTAAAATTAGAAAAAGGAGTGTAAAAGATTTTGAAGCAAAATGTTTCAATTTGCAAAGAATAATACTTTTATAATAACCGAGAAAATTCAAGAAATATTTCAAAGAATGGAAAAGATACCAATCGAATTTTAAACTTAAATTCTGTAAGAAATTTCGATTTTCAAATATTTTAAATATAATCTTTAGAAACTGTCAAGGAATTTCGAAAGATTTCAAGCGGATAAAACTATTTTTCTTAACATTCCTGGGAACAATTTAGAAGATTATAAGTCTTGTGAACTTTCACAATTTATTCCGGAAAGAAAAAATAATATTGCGAAGCTAACCTAATTTCGTTTGGGTTTCCTGAAGTCTGAGTCACTCAGTTCTCTCAACTTATACGTGAATAGTATTTTAAAAACACACTATATCATTGGAACTATAAATATAAACTCGACATATTCGCCTGTAAACAATTACAAGAAAAACACTTCATAAATTGAATGGATGCTTTTCTAATGTAGGTCTTTAGAGATAAAATAACGAAGTTCAGTATGGTTCCTCTTAGTTTATTTTATATGTTACAATAAAGAAAATATTTTGGGTTCTCTGGCAAATCTCAGTCTTAGAATCATTGACTGTAAGCCGGAGAATCAGTGTTACGAATCATGACTCTAGTTTTAAAATTGATTAACTTTACTTGATGCTTCATTAAGCGTTGTTGAAATATTTTGGCGAGCACTTGGCTTTATTTTATTTTTCTTGATTCACAAAGGATTTATAGAATACTAATAAAATATGTAATGGTGAAATAATTGAAATGGAAATTAACTGACGAAGCCAAGGAGTGATCCCGGGCCACCCCTAAAAACATAAGTGTAGTGCGTTATTTATTTTTAGGGGTCAATCTCTTTGCGAAGACTCCTAATTTAAATCCAATTTACGAGCTCTAGCAGAAACGTGTTTCGCCAGAGGAACGAAAAGTTGAATAAAAATTCGGTCGCTGCACCATTTAAAAAGGAATACTAGCAAGACGAGGTATAGTCGCAGCTATGCCTGAGAAAGCTAGAGGATTCCTTTATGAATGGCGGTTGCGAAATTAACCATGGAAAAAGTCAAAATTCTGGTAATTATTAAAAATTGATTCTGAAGGTTGAAGAAATTGCCTCAAACATAGAACGCTACAACTATGCTAGATCCTTCAAGAGAAACCACACTTTACTTAATTGGAATCCTGCCTAACATGTTCAAAGAAAACGGGCCTACAATCTAATTAACGACGATCTAGCCAGACTGTTCTCCTCTGGATCAGGAACAGAGCTACCAGATCGAGCCTGAAATTTACCCCCACCATACCTACCGTTTGGGATCCTCAAAACAGAAGGTACATGATTACCACTGTGAGTTCGTGTGTAAGACGAAAATGCACGATTCGACTTCGGTGTTCTGCTGTACGATGATTGTCGATCTGAAAGCATCGGAAGACTTCTGTAGTCTTCTATTTATATCTCGATCCCTATTTGAAAGAAATGGAAGAAATTGGCGAATTTAATGTTTCGCTTGATTCTTCATTTCATCCATTAGTTTATTTTGAGGTTATGTTTTTCAGGTGTGTATAGTACCAATATTATTACTACTATATACATTAATAATGTTAATATCATAATTATAAAATATAACATTAATTTTAATTAATAGTGGACTAACTTTAAATTTTAATAGTTAAACTTTTAACTAAAATAATTAGTTTTCTGAAAAAAATTTAAATAAGAAGATGAATTTCCTTGTAGTTAAAATAAATTAATTTGTAAACCCAAACAAACAAAAAATTCTACAAAATAGTTAAATTTTCAGAAAAGAAAATTTTCAACTAATTTGATAAATTGTCAACCAAAAAAAAGAAAATTTTTAACAAAGCAGTTCCACTTTCAACCACAAAAATTGAAAAAAAATAGTTGGAATTCTTTGAAAGTGCTTTAAATTATTGAAATTAATTGAAAACTCCTTGAAATGTTTTAAAAATACTAAAATATTTAAAACCCTTAAAAATCTCTTGAAAAAGAGATTTTAAAAGAGAGAAGAGCAAAGCTCTTGAAAATTCCTCGCAATTTTAAAAATACCTTAAAATATTTTAAATCCTTTAAAATCACATGCTAAATAATTGAAATCAATTGAAAATTTCTTAGAATCTAGTAAAATGCCCTAAGATGTATCAAATCCTTTAAAATCTCATATTAAATTACTGTAATAAATTGAAAATTCCTTTAAACCTGTTAAAATACTCTCAAATATTTTGAAACCATCAAAATCGTTTGGAAAATCTTGACATCTTTTAGAGATTTTTAAGGTACTTTGGAGTTTTTTAAACAAACTTGATATAATTATTAAAATTCTTTGAAATTTCTTTAATTTTTAAAAATGAATAAAAAATTGAGTGAAATCTTTTTAAATATCCTCAAATATTCAAAATCCTCAAAAATTTTTTGAAATCTTTTGAATTTTTTTAAAGCTCTTAAAAATTCCTTGAAATTTTAAAAATACCCTGAAATATTTCAAATCCTTTAAAATCTCATATTAAAATACTGTGATCAATTAAAAATTCTTTGGAACCTTTTTAAATACTCTCAAGCATTTTGAAACCTTAAAAATATTTTTAAACACATTGACACCTGTTAAGGATTGCTAAAGTCATTTGGAATTTTTTTAAATAACTCTGCTAAAATTGTTAAAATTCTTTGAAATTCCTTGAAACTATAAAAATATATTGAAAATTACTTTACATCTTTTAAAACATTCAAAAATATTAAAAATCTTTTGAAATTTCTTCACATTTTTTCAAGATTTTGAAAATTCCTTGAAATTTTGAAAATTCTCTGAAATATTTCAAATCCTTCAAAATATCACATTAAATTACTGCAATCAATGAAAATTTCTTGGACTTTTTTTAGGATTTCTAAATTACTTTGGAATTTTTTAAAATAAGCCTTCTAAACATTTTTTAATTCTCTGAAATTCCTGTAAATAGTACAAATAAATTGAAAATTCTTAGACATCTTTTAAAACATCCTCAAATATTTGAAATCCTTACAAATCTTTTTAAATATTTTTAAATTTTGTAAAACTTTAGATTGAAATTTAAAAAAAAGAAGAGTTTGAAAACGTTAAATATTGAAATGTTTGTAGATTAGAGTTTTGAAGATGGAATCAATAAAAATTCAAAGCTTTCAAAATTTAATTTTCAAAAATTTTCAAATATTCCATAAAAATAATTGTCAACTCAACCGAGGAGCTGAAAAAAATATTAAGAGGGATGAAGAACTATTCCGCACCGGGACCAGATTGTATCAAAAACTTCTGGTGGAAGAAGTTTTCTTCAACCCATCAGCATTTGGCCCGTATTTTCACCTCATATTTAAAGTCGGAAGAGCCGATTCCAGAGTGGTTGGTGGAAGGGCGCACAATACTCCTGCCTAAAATAGGCAACTTAGCTGACCCGAAGAATTACAGGCCAATAACTTGTCTGGACACACTTTATAAGATATTCACAGCTATCCTAAATGATAGGATTGTTCGGGCAATTGAACCTGTGTGGCAAGAAATGTATGAACAACAAGGCTCAAAGAGTTATTATCGGAAAGCTTTCGATTCGACCTCCCATAGACTTATCATCTGTCTTTTGGAAATCTTAAAGGTTCATCCGCAAATAGTTGGGTGCATAGAGAGATTGATGCCGCTTTGGAAAACCAGATTTACTATCTCATCTGGAAAAAATCGTGTGACAACTAACAAGGTCACCTTTCAGAGAGGCGTCTTTCAGGGCGACACCATGAATTCACTCCTCTTTTGCCTTACATTATTGCCACTATCTCTAGCAATTCGCCATTCCGATGGGTACTTGTGCGGCAAACCTGCAGATCGAAAGTACAAGGTCACTCATGTATTTTACATGGACGATCTTAAAATCTATGCTAAAAACAGAGAGCAACTGCATCTAGCTCTGGGAATTGTCGAACGATATACTAAGGAAATTGGAATGGAATTTGGGTTAGACAAATTCATGAATGAAAAAAAAACAATTTTTAGAAAACAATTGCATTTAAAAAAAAGTTTATTATACACCGAAACAAATGAAGTGTTACCCAGACAATTGCATTTTTAAAAAATAGGTGAAATTTTCAAAGAAAAAGATTAATTTGTAAACAAAATTTATAAATAAAGGAAGTAGAAAACATGTAATAAAATTGTTGAATTTATGAACAAAAAATATTTTTAAAAAACAGTTGTATTTTTAAACAACAAGTGTGCCTTTGGAACAAAATTGGAACATTCTAAATAACCTCAGAAATTTAGAACCTTAGAACATCCAAAATTCAGAACCTCATAACCTCGTCATCTTCCCTCAACATCCCCTACATTCCATTCCTTTCATTCTCCTGACACCTTCTACTTCCCTATTCGTATTACCCTTATCCTCTGTATTTCCTCTTCTTCGCATCCTATAATTTCATCTTTTTTTCTCTACTCCTCTTTCTCTAATTTTCCTTATTTTCTCTATATTCCCTCTTTTTCCTCCTCATTTACCCCTCTACATTTACCAAAATTTCCCCTACCGAATCCTCATTTCTCCTTATTACTGTCCACTTCATCTTCTCCCCCTTCATTCAATCTTATTTCGCCTCACTTCTCGTACTACCTCTCCCCTTATTTTCCTTACTTCTCCAACTACCTCTTGCCTTATTTCCCCTTACTTCTCCTAATTTCTCTCCCCTTATTTCCCCTTACTTCTATTACCACTTCCCTTGCTTCCCCGTAATTCTCCTACTACCCCTCCTCGCATTTCTTCCCACGTCCGCACTTTTCATTCAACCACCCACATTGCACCTCAGTTCCCCTATTTCATCTCCCCTCTTTTCCTTCCCATTCCCTATTTCACTTACTCTAATTTGCCCTCACTTTCACAACTTCAACTATTATCGCTGCCCCTCATTTCCCTTATTCCCCATACTTATCCTCGAGAATACGAAACTCTAAAAAAAGCAATTAATATTTTCGTTGCGGGCAATTCTCTGGTGGGTGAAGTTTAAGTTTATTTTTTCCTTTCTTTTTACGTTTCAATTCTGACCACGTGAATCTTTTTTTTTTTGGACAGATCAAGATTGTTCTGAGAAATGGGTAAATATTATACGCAGTTTTTTTCGGTGCACGTCAATGTGCAGAATGGATTTCATTATTCGTTATTTATATTATTTTTCCTTATTTAAATATTTTCTTCACATAAATATTTATAAAATTCGTTATCTAATACATTAGTTAAGAAAATATTTTTTAATCTTGTTACATATCTTTTGTTCCTTTTTCAGAATCGGCGGACAGGAAATTAAAGAAAAGCTGGGAGAAATTACCTTCTTTTAATTTTCGAAGTAATTATCCAACTAATTCGCAACCAAGTGCTTCAAGTGGTAAGTAGTTTTATTCAATAATAAAATATAACAATATAATTAAATAATAATATAATATTTTCAGCCACTTTAAAAAAAATTGCTTTTGAAAAATCCACGCATGTTACATGAACCGCGACTAGACAATTTTTCAACTACAAATTGTTTTAGGCGGAAGCGTTTCCATTTTGTAACTTCATAGTCCGGTTTCGAATCCTGCTGCTGGAATTTTTATCTATTTTTGTCATTACAATCTTTTATCGATGGAATTTTCAGTTAGAAATGCTCAGCACTAAATAAACAAAAGCGCCGATAGTGAAGAAATTCTTAAAACCAGTCAAATGCTGAAAAAATTTCTATTGACTAACACCGCTCCGGTGCATTATCCTATGTATAAAAACTCGTAACCTCCATTAGTAGTGTATGGGGACGGAATCTTACATGGTCAAGTTACTGAATCACGTGGTTTATTCTATGGCGACATCTTTCTTCAACGTATAAAATCAATCGAAATAAAAAACTAGATTTCTACTTTTATCGATCGCCGATAATTATTTCCATTTTGTATCTTTTTATTTTCACTTTTAATAACAGCTGTTATTTTTAATGAATTATTATCATGCATAATATATAAATTTGTTTCTCATAATTCTTCAATCGTTACATTAAATTACTAAAGATACTTTTTATTAGAATGTGGTTTATTCAATGTTACAGGAATAATAATTTAAAGTTTATGTTAAAATCTAATTTTTTTTATTAATATAAAAGAATATTAAATTAATAGATATATTGTGAAATCATTAAGTTCAATAATATTATGATATGAATTATAATGAAAATTTTTATTTGAATATAAAATTATCATAAACTAAATTAGAATTAAATAATGGAGAGCCCGGATTTAAGTCGGGAGCTGACCGGGGTTTCTGGCTGGAATCCGACAAGCATCGTCACGCTGCGCTCGCCAGCGTCCGGCCATGGAGCATGGCGAGGAGCTGGTCTGGAGCTGGCCAGGGATTGCGACGGTGGCCCGGACAAGATTAATTGCTGCTTTACTAGATTTAAATAATTCGGCTTTCAATTGTATGAAGAGCATCTGTCACTGAGTTGAGGGATCAATTTGATTCTTTTTCACTGTAAAATTGGAGCATATAAATATATAAAATTCAAAACGCCCAGCACACAGACTACATTCACTATTTTCACGTATTCTTTAAGAGACAAACAATATTTAAAAAATAAATATTAAATATTAAATATTAAATAATTGCAAGTATTTTGACTTTAAATATTAATAGTTCTGTTTAGAGTAAATACATATATTACATTTTTAAACATTATATTACAAGTAAAATTTCTAACGATGCGGGGTATCGAACATACGTATATGTATGCCTGAGTCTAATTGCTAGCAGTCGGGAGTGCTAACCACTGCGCTAAACCGACAAGTTGAAACTCGTTTAAAAGGCCATCCTCATAAGCTACAGTTCACAAAAATTAATGTACCAACTTTTAAGTACTCTTTTTCTAATTATTTATTATTATGCGGCGTTAAGTAAATATAAAATACACGAACTTTTAACAGGAATATCAGTAAAATACTTTTTAAATAAATAATTTAAATCGATTACAATTTTGCCTCGCGGGATATTTTGTTTTTTCTCGTTTTAGACTATTTTACAACTTTTGAGAATGACAGGAAATTTAATTTTTTATTAAAATTTAAATTTTTCAACGACGGGACTCAGAAATTCAATCGTGAACGTTGAAAATTTCTTAATTAAAAAAGTTGTTGACTTTCATGTCAGGTTTGGTTTTTAGGTGTTTTATACTATTTTACAAAGTTTAAGATTGATATAAAATGTAATTTTTTTCTGAACATTTGAAATTTTTCATACAGATGGAACTCAGAATTTTTTCTTTAAAAAAAACAGTTCGAATTTCAAAAAATTGTCTTCGAATTTTCGTCACAAAATGCATGGTTTGAAAGTCTGAACTCATGAACCCTTAAAATTTTGTGGTGTGAAAAAGATATTCACACAATATATTTTCACGCGTGGAACATCCATGCGAATACAGGCATCCATTTTTTAATGAAATCAGAGAAAGTAATTAAGTTATAAACAAAGTTCAACAATTTTATTATTGCAAATCAGCGTCCGACCAGCTACCGTCTGAACATACGATCATTAGATTTGCCCGATCGGAGCCCAGTCAGCCCCCGACTGGGGTTTCGACATAAATTTTGTCCAGCGAGTCCCCGACCAGAAACCTTGTTTTACCAGGAGTAACCCGGGTTATTTCCACACGGGTAAATGGTATCAAATAATTGATAATTCGTCTACAGTATTATAGTTTATTTCGGAGGAGATATATCAATAAAAACAATTTTTTTCGTGTTTTCTGATGCTGTTTCTATATGTTCTATTGAAATTTTCTCACTTCAGCATGGCGCAGTAGATGAGATCGGAATTATTCTTCTAACCTCGGCGAAATTTTCGCTGAAATATGTTTAATTTGACCCGTAGCCAGTCTTACCTGCAACAAATTTTTACTTTTGTTTTTTCTGTGCTTGTTTTAAATCTGGTATCCCGATTTATAGCTCAAATTCACTTATTCTTTGCCGTTTTTTTCTTGCTGCTAAGGACGCCGTAGTAGATCACAGCTTTTATTCCATTGTAGGATAAAAATTCGCCGAATAGCATGTAAACTTTAACAGCGAGAAATTTTAGATGCAACAAATTTCAGCTTTGGCTTTTTCTATGTTAGGATGGACAGCATCCAAACTATTTTTCTTATGAGTCGTTATTATACAACAACTTCTAAGTGCAGCAGGTCTAAAATCACGTTTCCTCCCAGTAATGATTGGGGTGAGGTCAATATTGATTAAGAATATAAATTTCTAGAGAAAGATAAATTTTTTAAACCTTGTGCACTCGAAAGTTGATGTACAATAACGGATTATACGAAAAATGGCAGGGTTACCTCAGGAGTGCGACCAATTGCTGTTTGACATTCAACTTCCTCGAGGATGATATATTTTGAACACCTAATGCAAAAGAAATGTATTAGGACGACGCTAAAAAACTCTGGGGGAGAATCAAGGATTGAGAATTTGATAATATAGTGTTTTCTAGGAAGTTCCTGGGTCCATTTCAGGCTGAAATTTGAAGACGAAAATTTAGTGGTAGCCACACTAACTCGTAGAAATGCCAATTATTTCAGAAGAAAACAAATGGCAGGCCAGAAACCCTTTTCAAATTCTATGAGAGTTCTTTGGGCTGTTGATAACATTTTTTTCAACTACTCTTTTCCCACGAGATCATTTGGTACTCTAGGATCGTAACTCTCTTAAAGTGTCTTTAGAAGATCGTGTTCTCTTATCTTGTATCACACTCGCCAGTAGTGAAACAAAGATAAACTATCGAAAAAGAGTTTCAGGATTTTATTCGAATACTTCAATCGATGACTTTACCTACTAACAGTCCTCGGAATTCGTAGGTCATTTTCTAATTTCGCCACTATCTGACTAGCTTCCTGGAAAAGCTTATTCAAGTAAGTTTTGCAATCTTTTGGTTTACATTTATTCTTCTGGAACCGCGAAAGTATCTTTCAATGTATCTCTATCAACACAAAAGTCAATACCAGTTTTCTGAAATAGTCAACTCAAAAAAATAGTATTAAACCATACATAGGGTGCTGCGAAAGTTTTCTGAATACAGAAAAACCTTTAATAGATTTTCAAAGTACTTTCCACCGCAGTGAATACACTTTTCCATACGTCGAAACGAGTCATCGAACTAACCATACCACCTTTCTTCTACAAGATTTGCACACGCTCGGTCCCATGCCGTCAAAAGGTCAGTTTCGTTAGTAAATCGAAGCCCTTTTAGTTGTTTTTTTACTTTCGCAAACAAACCAAAGTCACAGGGAGTAAGATCCGGACTGTAAGGAGGCTGATCTAGAATAGTCAATCCAGATTTGATTAAAAAAGCTACTGTGACCTTCGCTCTGTGAACCAGTGCGTTGTCCTGGTGGAGTAGCCAGGTGCTGAGTCGAGATTTCAGCCTGATGTTTTGAGTTGGTTTATGAGTTGGGGTAAACATGCTTGAGTGTACAAGGAAGAGGTGACTTACGCTGGTTTTCTAGTACTACCCTATCCACAATGCCGCGTTTCCCAAAGAATACTGCAATCATTCTTTTGTTTACAGATCGAGACTTCCGCACCTCCACTGGAGCATCCTCATTCTCAAACAGTCAGATCTTGTTTTGTGATTTTGTTCGAACGTCGTAATAATACAGCCAGTTTTCGTAGCTAGTTATAATACTATTTACATTCCGAGAAGATCCCGATTCAAATATTTTTAGTATTTTTTGGCACCGTTTTACTCTCGCTGCCATTTGCTCCTCGGTCAAAGCATGTGGTACCCATAGAGTACAAACCTTCCGAACATGTAAAAGTTCATGTAGAATTCGATGGCTGCTGGTGCACTAATGTGTAACATTTGCTCTATCTGCCGGTACGTGATTCTTCTATTATCATTCAGTAGATTATTCACAGACGGAATGTTATCCGATGTTATCACTTCCGGCAGTCGACCTGAGCGCGAGTCGTCCGTGAGACCAAAATCTCCCCTTTCGAACTGCGTGTACCATCGGAAAGTTGTTGTTTGATGCGGACAATCCTTACCGAAACACTGGAGAAATTTCCTCAAAACATTGGCCTACACTTAAACCGCGAAAAAAGTTGTATCGAATTATCGCACGATATTCTTCCTTTTTCCACGACGCCATTTCTCAATCATTCCGGGCTGCGTGCTTACCAGGTGTATACATATGAAACCGGTATTGCCATCTAGCGGCCAGTAGGTACACTTGTAGGCACTGTCGGAACTTACCATTTGTGCTAATTGGCGTATTG
>NC_046657.1:67740502-67756569 GCF_010883055.1 Belonocnema kinseyi
AGGGCGCATACTTTGAATAAAATATTTGTTATCATTCTCTTGAAATAAATGTGTTTTTTTCTTGAAAAAATACCGGTTTCATATGTATACACCTGGTAGACCGTACTGAGACCTGAGTCAACAGGTGTCCCCTTCTTACCTAATTTGGACGCTCTTTCTAATGACGCAAGGATCATCTCTCTCTTTCCAATAGGTTTCGCGTATTGCAAAAGTTTCGTAGCGCCCTACGTACTTCCGAAAGAGAGAAAACAAAGATTAAAAATTAAGTTTCACGTATGGCAAAAAGAAGTGTTCCGGCTTTGGTGGTTACGTTATTCTCAGACCATTAGGAGATTTTTTTCAAGAGCTTCAGTGATTTCAAGGTAACCATTTTGGAATTCTTGAACACTGTCGCTTCTTCCAATCCATCAAGTTTTTCTCAATCCTGAAATTTGGTGTCCTAATAACTTTTAAATTTGGTTGTGACGTTTTGGTGGCTCAGTAAGAAAGTTTATTACGGAATTTGCCGCTCCGAGCCTATTTTGAACTTCACATAGAGTTAATGATTTAGAAATTCATAAATTGAGAGCGTGACTGTGACAAGGGCAATAAACAACATTCAGTGCTTCATATTTCATTTTGGCAAACGCACATCGAGTCTTGGATTTTTCCAATTTTTTGTTTCTTCAAGTATAGAAACAATTTTTTCAAATATAATATAAAAATTAATTGTTTTTTAAATCCACTAGTCGATAACAGTAACATGAAATTTAAAAGTTGTTATTAAAAATTCAGCAGTCTTCTTCAAAAATTGATCGTTGTAACTAAGAAAATTAACCCGTTAAATACAAATTAGAGTATTTAATTTAAAATTTAACTATGCGTTAAAAAATTAACTATCTTGCAGATTCATTATATTTTTTTCAATATTCGTGATTTGATTGAACATTGGATCATTTTGCTGAAAATTCATCAATTTTTCTTGAAAATTGATTTGATCAACTGGAATGTTAAAAATTTCATTTTTAGTTAAAAATTTATTTTCTAATAGTGACAAATTATTCTTTTTAATTAAAAATCGTTTTAAATATAATAATATGAAACTTTTTAGCCTAAATATCTCGCGAAGCAGAAGAAATAGGGTGATATTTTACGAAAATATGGGGAAAAATTCTTTAAAATAAAATTTAAGTTAATACAAATTTTGAACGAACTAGTTTAATTTTCAAGAAAAAAGGATGACTTTAGCAAAGCAGTACAATTTTCAAGAAAATAATTAAATGCCTAATAAATAGAGAAATGCTTAATTAAATATTTGATTTTTCAACAGACAAATATAAATTTTTAACCAAATGGTCAGCTTTTCAGATACAAAAAATTAAGGATCAATAAAAAACAGTTGCAGTTGTATAGGACTAAAGTCCTATATTTAGTTTTAGATTAAAAGAAATTCAACAGAAAAAATCGCTTTAGCAACAGAATATTAAAATTATTGAATAAAAACGTTAATCTTAAAAACGCGTGTTTTTAACAAATTGTAGTAAAAAAAAACAGATTATTTATTTAGCCTAATGGACGAATTTTCAGAGAAATAAATAAATCTTAAACTTAATAGTTGGATTTTCAACTTATAATGGATAAATTTTCAATCAAAAATGGAATAATTAAATTTTCAAGTAACAAAAATTTTTTTATACAAATAAAACGATTTTTTAACAGAATAATTGAATATTTAATCCAAGAGGGGAATCTTAAAAAAAATAATGATTGAAAAACAAGTTTAACTTACATCGCAGCACTTGAACAGTTTAATATCTGGTCGAAAAAATTATTTTTTACTTAAAACATTCATTTGCTATAAAAAACGAACTTTCCACAAAATACGTGAATTTCTAACCAACATTATATAAAATTTTTGAAAAAAATTAAAGAATAAGCAAACCTATTGCGTAGGCGTAGTCATTAATGTTAGGTATCGCCGGAACGATTTTGTGGTTCTTCGTGAAGGACTTTAAGCCCAGAAGGCGGCTAAAAGTTCTAATTGTTTTAGGAGTTTTTACTTTCCCTTATTTGTTAAAAAAAACCGTGAGCTCGGGTTTTATTACAAAATGCTCCCCTTCTAGATAAAAAGGCATCTGAGTAAGTCTCTAATTGAAATTCAAATTTTCTTATGCATGATTTAAATAAACTCCTAAAATGTCCCAATAATGTAAATCTTCTAGTACTGATTCTATTATCATTAACCTTGGGTTGTAGTTATCATTTTTTTTAAATGCTTAAGATTTTTTTTCCACAGGCTTTTGTGTGATCCTAACCTTATTTGTATGTTTTCGTATAGACGAATCCTATTAACTTCTATTATTACTCGTTCCACTTAGAATTCGGAAGCTGAGCTATCAGTTTGTTTGAGCTAAATACTAATTCCTAACTTCACAGATTTGAGCTCGATTTATATGACTTTTTTCAAGATTGATTAAACATCCCCGTTTTTTTAGTTTAGATTCCGTTCGTGTTATTTTATTTATGCACTTAGTATAAGATATTCCAAGCAATACCAAAGTCCCTAAATAAATAGGTGATGAATAACGTAGTTCTCGCAGGAATGGCCTTACCGGTTTTAGAATAATCAGAGAAAAACTGTTGTTTTTGTAAATCGGATCGCACAATTGCACCTTTTTCAGCAGCTTCTCAAGCAAATGAGAAATTTGAGAATTTTCTTCTCATGTTTAATCTCTTAGACAGGGTAATGAGTTCTGTTTCGGCCAATCCGACATCCCGGCACGAATGCGGGGCGGGGCTTTCTGGTTTTTTGACAGCCTGTCTACCTGGTTTTGGGTTTGGATTCTTAATTCCTTTGCCGAATTTTCTAATTCTGTCACTGTCTTTAGGGCTTCAACCAGCTTCTCGCAGAAAAGAAAGCTACCAATATTAGTTGATTGTTGTCGTATCCTTAAGAAAAACATTGACATTCGCCAATATCAAGGTTCTACGGCCAAGGGATTCGTCATGAATTAGATCAGCGAATAGTTTTCCTGCAACGGTTAGATACTCTATTAACTGTAATTTATCTGCATATCTTACTGTTTTCTTAAATAATAGTGATAGGGTCTATCTCTTCTCACAACGGCAGCATCATCCTTAAAAGCTACCTTTATCTTTGCATTAAATTTGGGATAATTAATGAGCTGATAGTTTGACGGAGGCGAATAATTTTGTTCAACTCCTTCCGATTATCAGGCCGTAAGCCTTATTTGATCATATCCTTCCACCTAACAATAAAGTTCGCATTCTTAGCAGGGCCTAAGTACATCTTCTCGTGAATTTGGTTTTCAATTTTCAGTCTTCTGCAAATCCGGTTGACTTTCAGACGCGTTTAATTCATCTGAATCCTGATCAGCTAATGTGAAGCAGCACGATCAGTAGCGCGCCTCGGATTTTATTTTTGTACTTTAACTTGATTGTTTTGTTTTTGCAACTGAAAGTTCCTAGTTAGTATAGTAGTCATTAAGGCGCTAGTAGGTTAGATCCTACAGTGAAGTTATAGGTTAGAACATATTATTCACTCGTAGGTTAGAGCCTATCAAGCAAGATTTAACAACATCGTCAAACAATCAAAGACACTGATCGAATTACTTCTTCTCTTTTATGATTCAAGTCCTGCTAGGAGTAATGAGCAAAACCAGGTTTTTCACATAATGTACTTATATCTCTAAAACGATAACGAATGTGCTGAACTGTTCAAGGAAGGATCCCTTTGATGCTTTTGATGTTTTGATCGTTTTTCTTAGAACGCTTCTTATTCTGCCGAATCATCTTTCTTATCTTCTCGACCAGTTTTCCTAAATAATTCTCTTCGTCTGTCGAGCTGGATAAACTCGATGAACCGGATGAGTTTCTTCTTTTTACCCTATGACGAGTAGAAATCATCTCCGATGTGACTTCATCGGCACAAAGTGAAACAATGATTCTTTGCTACAAAATGAAACCTTAATAAGTTTAATTTCTTTTAATGTTCGTCGTGATTAATCATTATACTTTATACAGAAGTTTTTTTTTTGCAGAGGCCAGCACCTCACGGAGAAGCAGAACCCCAGACAAAAAGCTGGAAATTATTCCTTTAAACGAAATAGAACATCTCGAATACGCTGAGGGAGGAGAAGAGATAGTTGTGCATGGAAAACTGATTGCAAAATTGGATTACGGTGAGATAATTCCATTCATCCACGAGTTGGTACACTTTGCTTCAATGGATGATATCACTCATGCTAATATTAAGCACATAACAAGCGGAGTATGGTTAGGGTTGATAACTATCTGGCTTAACGATCAAAATTATAGGCATCCGCGCCTTATGCGAAGTGCTTTGGATGCAGTGCGGAGAATAGAGGATCGTGAAAAGGCCCTAAAATCTGGTCAGCCCATAATGGAACCCGCCCGTTCTGCTATTTCTTCTCATATAGAAGATGCGCCGAATTCGCATCCTCATCAAGAGACTAGTGATGGTTATACTCCTCACAGACGAGGGTTTCAATACGTATATAGGGAGGATTCTAATATTGGTAACACACCCAGGCTGAATGAAGCGCAACGGTTAGAGCTGGAGCAAAAACAAAGAAAAAGAATGATAGTGCGCCAGGTTCGTCAACAAGAACAACAACTAGAACAACTACGACAACAACTATACCAAATGAAATTGTATCGCCAACAGCAGCATCAAGCAGGAATGCTAAAACCGTCTTCTGAAGAAAAATTGATGTTACAGAAGATACTTAGAGACCAAAAAGTACTAGAAGAAGAACATGAACAACTTCAAAGCCAATATGTATCGCTCCAACAAGAAGAACAACAACTGCAACAACAACAATATGAAGAACAGCTCCAGCGACAATTACATAATCCACAACAAGATCATCAAGGTCAACATTTTCAGCCAAGTCAATTTGATCCACCCCATCCAAATAATCCATATAATTCATATTATCCATATAACCAACACTAGTATTTCACATAATACGCGATTGCAGGTTAGTAAAATCAGAAATTTATAGAAATAATTCTACGCAGACTCTCTAGTCATCCACTCTGTCAGTTTTTTATCATCCAGTGCGAAGCTAAAGCTTGACTGACCTAGAGCAGGGCTTACTACTTGGGTTACATTTTGACTGCCACGAAACGTGCTTGACTGACAGAAAGTTCCTACACCATTTATTTATTGAGTTCACATGTATGCTACCAGCGGTTTAAAAATTTAGGGTCATCAGGGATTTAAAATTGAATTAGGAACTTAGTTTCATTGTGAAATCCCCATTAATGCCCACTTCTTGGCATATTATATTAAAGTTGCTAGAAAATTCTAACTTTAAAATTCCCTCATTTTCTCTGAACAACCCTACGCCGACAGATCAATTATTTAAATACAAGAAAAATATTTCTTTCTAAATATATTATTTGATACACTTTTATTAAAAGAAGTCATACTCAAATAGTTGAATTTTCAACTCAAAGAAAGGAAATTTTAAACAAAATAGTTAATTTCGAACCAAGGAGATAAATTTTTGATTTAAAACAAATTAGCTCTGAATTAGAAGTGAAGTAGATATTATTATTTGCACTGAAAATATATTTGTTCAATCAATAAAGGTTTGTATAAACCAAAAACTAAAACTTTTTAGAAAATTAGTCACATCCTCTTAGTACATTTTTCAGTTCATAGAAACCGAAAATGTCATTTAAAATATTAAATTTTCAAGCCAGAAACAAGAATTTTCTGAAAAAAGGTGTAGTTTTTAACCCAAAAATATCTGAATTTTAGACAAAAAATTAAATTTTTAACCCTAGAAAGACGGGTTTTGCAACCAAATAAATGAATTTTTTAACTTAATGAATTCAGATCATAAAAAGTTTAGTTTTTAAATAAAAAAAAAATATTTCTAAGAAATTAGTAAAATTTTCAATCAAAGACATGATTTTGTAACTAAAATAATGTATGGTCAGCCCAGGAAATTTCTTCGTAAGCAAATAGTTAAATTTTCTGCCAAGAAAGACCAATTTTCAAGAATCAAATAAATAAATAAATAAAAAAAAAATTTTAAATAACTTTCAAGGTATTAGATTAATCTTAAAAAACAAATCAATGTTTGATTCAAAAGAAGAGAATTACAATATCAAAAATTTTATAACGTAAATGATTTTTCATTTAATAAAAAAAAAAAGTTAATCAAGGATGTTGAATTTTTAACCGAAAGACAAGTTTTTAACCAAATAAAAGAATGTTCGGCAAAGAAAGTCAATTAAGAAAAAATGGAATTGTTACAATTTCAAAAACAAAACTTCATTTTTAAATAGAATACTAAACCTTTATTAGGTTAATTGCATTTTAACCCAAGAAAAAAATGTAATTAAAATAATAAATCATCAAGCAGAAAAATTTATTTTCAAACAAATCGTTACTTTTTAAACCTAGCAAAACAATTTTCATCCAAAAGGATGAAATTTTAACTAATGTAAAAACTCTTATGGAAGAAACTAACGAGTTTTCAAAAAAATAGTTTTATTTTTAACTGAAACAAATACGTTTTAAATTTAAAACTGAATTACTAAGTTTTGAATAGAGAATTAATTTTCAGTAAAATAAAATAAACTTCTATAGAAATATTTAAATTTTCAACCTAAACGATAAATTTCCTAGCAGGAAGATCAAATTTATATAAAAAATGCATTGATTTCTGACAAACTACATAAACTTTCAAACAAATATCAAAATTAAGAAACAAAATTTCAAGCTTATAGTTAAATTGTCCAAAAAAAGATTAATTCTTATCAAAATACAGTAGTTCTAAACCAAATAGATAAATTTTTCAATAAAGATAATAATTTTTCAATTAAAAAAAATAGATAACTAAATATTCAATTGATAAAAAAATGTTTGAACCACAAAAACGATGATTATTTTGATACAAGAACATTTTAATGCAACTAAAATACATTTTCAACAAAGTAATTATATTCTCAACCAAAAGAAATTAATTTCCAACCAAACAGTTGTGATTTTCAACCAAATAAAGAAATTAACTTCAATATGAGGTTATCGAAGATTCCCCGACTCTGTCATATTTTTCCTGACATTTCCTAAATGTCTGGAATTTCCTAATTTGTAGCAACTCTGATATTTATTTTTGTTCAGCATGTTCCCAATGTTTGAAGCAGTAAATAAAAAAACTGGTTGTACCGATTTAATGCAAACTTGTAACTGGATGGCATAGGAAAAAAATAACGATTTTTTTGTTGTGGAATATTTGACATAGGCTTCGTGACTGACATTGTCAGTCATGTAAGTCAATGACTGACAGTGAGCTATGTCAGTAAACCGCTGACAGTGAAAGTCAATTCAGTGAATAATTGACGACGTCAGTTACGTCAGTCAAGGACTGACAGTATAAGCCATGTCAGTTATTCACTGACAAAGTTAGTCATGTAAGTAAATTAGTGACTTCTTGAGAGCCCTAACGAGCGCTGCCTAGTGGGGAAAAAGTTTATTTTTTTGTTTAAAAAACGATTCCGGTTTCAATAATTTATCCTTTTTTCAAGTTATATTGCAATAAATTTGAATGGAAACAATATTTTAATGAAAAAATTTCTCTTCAGACTATTATTGTTAATGTTATAAAAAAATGTTCGCTGTGGTTCAAATTTGGTCGTTGGATTCTTGTTTTTTTCAACAGGATTTTGCATTACTTTGATTATTGGACGTTAAATAGGATTTTTAATTTGGATTCTAATCTAATTTAAATTTCTTAAAAACTGATATCAAAAGAAACTAATTTTTCTGACGACAATGCCTCAATAATGCATTTCTTTACTAAGTTGTTTTATAATATTAACAAGAATAGTCTCAATAGAAATTTTTATTATAAAAATATTGATTCCATTCAAATTTCTTGCAATGAAATTAAAAACGGTTAAATGATTGAAAATGACAGAAAAAACATTTTTGACAAATATTTTTTTTATACATTTTTTTATTGTATAATGAGGAAATATCTTTATGTTATGTAAATATATGAAACATAAGAAATTTTATCAGCTTTTTTAAAAAAAATACATTTAAATTGGTTCAAAGGTTCAGCCAAAATCGTATCTTGAACCAAAAAATTTACTTTTTTCCCACTCTGTGCCGGCGCAGTCAACCAGATCCAAGTAGAAGGGTATTTTTTACCTCTAAACAAAGACCCTATCATTTTAATTAGATTAAGACTGTTTCCTAAAAGTATTATTATTAAAACATTCTTCAATTGAATTTTAAATACCATTCCTTTTTCACTTTGTTCTAATTATGTAAGAAAATTTATTCAGCTAAATTATATTTTATTAACCAATGATTTTATAATTTCATTTTTTGTAACCGGCTTTGATATCATAATGATAAAAAGCTGATTGCAGGTAAATGAAAGTAGCTTTCTACTAGCATGGAAGTTTTTTCGTTAGTTGCCGTGGCTAAGATGGAATCCCTTTACCGCGGCAGTCCACCTTGCGGCAGCAGTTAAGAATTTTATTAATCGCTATTCTACAGTTGATGTACAGTAAATCCTTGATTATCCGAGGTAATGTGGGACGGAAATACCTCGGATAAGCGAAAACTCGGATAATACGGAAAAAGTACAAAATTCAAAGAGTTATCTATTTTAGATATATTTTAAATAGGACAATAAATATAAATATTTAGAAAATAATAGTAAAAAACTTACGAATGTGGATTTATCTTCATAGTACAAAGCATTGTAACTAACTTGGCTCAAGGAAGTCGATAATAGAGCACTGTTTCAATCTGCCGAATCGTTTTTTTAGCTGCAATATCTGTTTTATTAATAATTCTCCGTATTATCCGAGCATTCACGTCGGTTAATGCGGAGTGCTTGGATGAGTCCCGTTGCCTCGGATAACGCGGAGCCTCGGATAATCGAAGGCCTATCATGGATTTTCTTAAGTATCAATTGTAGGATGTCAATTGTTATACAACTTTCAAATTTTCTTTGTCTACTTTAGGATGTTTTAATATTTTGTTGCTAAAATTTTAATTCTTTTACCCCCGAATTCTTCAAATAAAAATAAAATATATAGGTATATTTTTGCAATGAAATTCTGAAATTCCAAGGGCTTATCGAATATTTCCTAAATTCTACCCTTCAAAAATAGCAACAGAATTTTACCAAAAAATTATTTTTTGAATTTCGTATTTATCATGGGGATCCAAAAACCTTAAATGTGAAAATTTTTATTTTTTTTAATTTGTTTTTTGACGGTAATAATAATTTTTAGGTCGGTTTTGGATCAAATTAAGTTCAGTACATGAAATATTATTTTCTACTGATAAACAGATGCTCTAAAATTTTTTTAAGCAATCCAGTATTGTTTATAGATTAGGTAAAAAAAATCTAGAGCGATAGAAATTTATAGCCCAATACCGAAAAATTTTAATTTTTCTCGTTCTATAGAATTCAACATTTTGTAAAACATGCCTTGATGGTCCTAGGAAATTGGAAATCGTTCAAAAATTTTAAATCTTTGAAAAAATAATTCCCAGAGGTAATTATTCGTTTTCTTTTGGTTTCAAATTGATTTTGTTTACTAAAAATTTAACTGCTACTATTACTATTACTGCTACTTACTATATTATCTTGCTCTCTTGACTAAAGAATTTTTCCTGGTTAATTTCTTTAGTTCAAAAATTTATTATTTTTCAGAATTTTTCGTTTTGTTAAATAATAGCTTTTTCCGGTAAATTCAACAAATCTATTTTTAATTAAAATTTATCTTTTATTATTTGAAATTCAAGTATTTAATCAGAGATTCGTGTAATTTTTTAAAAAGCCGTTCTTTTTAGTAGGGAATTAGTCTTCTGGGTTGAAAATTCCTGTTTTTGGCTGAAAACCGTATTTCATTGTTTAAAAGTGATAGTATTTTGTGAAAATTTTTTTGTTATTATCCAGTAATTTTTTTAACTGAAAATTCAACTGTGTAATCTACAAAGCGGTTCAGAATTGAAATACAATGTTAAAAATTCATCTTTCTGGTTCAGGAATTTTTTTAATTAAAAAATCGATCTCTTCGGTTGCATATTGAATCGGATAAACATAAATTATACAAACTAGAAGTTTAACTATTCCGTTTTTGGTGCTAAATTGATCTATGTTAGCTATAAATTAATTTTTTTTTAAGAATTCAATTATTTGGTTTGTAAGTTTAACTTATTAATTAAACATTTGTTTTACTAGATGAACGCACAAACATTCAAATTGAAATTCATCTATTTTATCAAAAATTTGCCTCTTTTCCCTAAAAGTTAGACGATTTAAACAATGAATACCACGAGGATTTTCAAATTTATGGCGGGAATTTCTTCGATCAACCTAGACGTAGCCGTTTGACATATCACATATAACAAATAAATATTATCGTCAGATAAACTCTATCTTTCGTCAGATAAATTTTATCTTTCATCAGATAAACGTGCTGCAGCGTTTTTTATCCAATTTAAAGATAAAATTCATTCCTGGGATTTACTGTGATACTGTTGTTTGCTGTGTACGCACGCTAAAAATTAGTTAATGAAAGAAGGGTTTTGTAGCATATTATAACATAACTGTGTTATTCAAACTTCTACTCTCTATTAGTTCTCAGCCCTAATCCCACTATATTCCACTGCTTCCACTCTTAATCTCTACTTCCCCGCCACACACTTCAACCGTAGCTTCCCCTGAGTTCCCCAACTTCTTCCATCCACTCCTTCCTATCCTTACTCGAATTTGCCCACACATTCCTAGTTGCCCTCACCATACAAATCCTGCTTTCATTCTCCTCATTTCTTACCCTTTTCCTGATTTTTATAGTCTTACTTCCCCCAATCCTTCTCTCACTGTCTTTACTTCCCCATCAAAATTGTCCATACTCCTTTAGCTTCCTTCACTCATTTCCACTACTCTTCTTCTACAATTTTTCCTGATTTTCCGACTTTCTCCTCCCTTTTCCTCACTTCTCTCACTTTTTACATCATTTTTCATTAAATCTCCTCATTGGAAAAAGCACGATAGATAGAAAATGCTACGAAACGATAAAAATTAATAAAATCCTATTTAAAGGGGACATTTTTTTCAGGAGTCATTAGCAGAAAAGTGGGAAGAAGGAAGATCTAGCGTCGTTTAGTGCAGTTGTTTGGGACAACTAATGAAGAAGTTTCGTGCCAACTACTTTAGTATAAAGTATTAGTTTGTATACCATGCCGCAACCAATTAATAAAACTTTTTAAATAGTCTCAAAATATATGGTCGACGTCTTTCTACTCCTTTTATATTTTTTCCATCTTGTACAGTATCAATGATAATATATACCTCTTAGGGTATTTTTTGGAGTAAGAATTTAAATTTTTTATGCAGTTCACTTTACTTGTTTTCCGTAAAAAATAATTGATGAATAACAAATTTATTTTATACATGAACAAGCTCTCTACAATCAGCTGTCTAGCTGTGTAGTTGAATTCTCAAACTAAAAATTAATCTTTTAGCAGAAAGCTGAATTCTCTATAAAATAGCTTTACAAATTTTAAAACAAATTACATAAATTTTCAACGAAGCAGATGAAATACTAAAATAAAAAAAATAATGTTTAATAAATAAACAAATAGTACAAATTTAATTACACAAATTAATAACATAAGAGCACAAATTATACAAAATTCGGGGGATAAACGGACGTCTCCTATACGTATTTTGCGGTGCTGATTTCAAATGCTTTGAGCTTTTACCTTTCAGAACGTAAGGATTTTTGCGCCATAGCAGAAAACGTGCTAAAAATAGAGGTTTTCTATGTTTTCATATATGAAACAAGTCGAATGTGTGTACATCTATCAAATTCTTATTTACAAGAACAAAGGTTATACCCCAAACCTACGAACCCAGAAACCCTAAAACCACAAACTCCAAAGCTATAAACCACAAACGCACATTCCTCGAACCTACAAACTCCAAATCCGCAAACTCTAAACCCACAAATCCTAAATCCTTGAAGCCTGAACCTACATATTTCACAACCTCAAAACCCAAACCTACAGTCCCCAAACCTACAGTCCCCAAACCCCAAACCTTCAAACCCCTAACCCAAAACCCTAAACCCCAAACCCGCAATCCTCAAACGCACAAACCCCAAACCCACGTGCCCATAAATCGTAAACCCTCAAATTCCAAACCAAAAATTCCACAGGCGTACAAATCTCACAAACCCACAAATCCCACATGTAAAATCCTAAATCTACAAACCCTTGGTCTTGAAACCTAGAAATCCCTAACCTAAGCTAAATTGTCTTTCAGCAAAGTAACGCGTTAGTTTGGTTTCGAAAAATCTACGAATGGCTGTCCTTTTATGATGACTTTTGGTTTTACCTGTTGAGCCCCAGCATTAGTTTACTAACATGGATTCATCCCAAACTCCTTGCCATCTTTTCTCAACGTCTTTTAAGTCTTGATGCATTCTTTCACCCAGTTCCTCAGTAAATTCACCCCAATTTTTAAGGAAGTATTCAATATGTGAATCAAAAATTTTTATAATTTTCAGATATCCGCATACTAACCAGTTATGCTTATTGTATTTTAATTATTTTTATATAAACTCCAGACTTTCATAATCTTCTTTTAGGACCGTGGAACATGCAATCGGAATACGAGCGTATACGTTTCCATCATGTAAAAAAATTTCTAAAAACTTCTGGTAGCTTAATCTAAAAAAAGTCGCCGAAGTTTTTCATTGTAATTTATACATTTAAATCCACCAATCAAATTTGTTGCATCATTACTCAATTCTAGATCTCTATAGCGATAGAATCATACTTTTGTCACTTTAGATGATCATTTTTTTTTTTAAGTTTAAAGCCAACAGCTCCGCATTCTCTTTTGAAAGCCCTAAATCTCAAATTAAGTCATTTAATTCTTCTGGATTAAATTTACCTCCTTTAGATGTATTTTTATCTAATTCGTCATAGTCATCTTTAAACAGTTTTTTGTGAGCTATTTGCTGGTTCTTGTATTTCATCATCATTTTTTAAATTAATCTTAGGATCTGAACTAACTTCATCTCTAAAATTAGAAAAGGAAACGTTACTCAAAACCCTTTTAGATATTCGATAGTATTCAAATTATTTGAATATTAACTAGTTATATTGGACAAAAAGAAATAAAAATCTGTTTTGTAATTTTCAGGTTTTCTCGGAACCATAGGAGGAGAAAAAAGTTTTGCATTTTCAAGTCATTTACCAAAGTTAAATATATGCATTTGACGATTACAACATACAATCTTTGGAGTCCAATGGTTATCTAAATTTTCTTTTGATATATTAAAACACTTTTCATAAGATTTCTTTATTCTAGTATTGATGTTTCTCCGATTCCCTTTCCTAATGTGACACCCACAGACAACTCAAAAGCATCTCTACCTTCACACCCACTATCAGACATAATTGTATGTACTAAGGTAAAAAAGAGGATAGAAAATTTCAATGTTCGCAAAATTTATCTTAAAAAAAGTTGCTGTTAGAGCGACTATTTCAAAATTTGGAACATAAAATATATTATATTTATAAATTTAAAGTAAACATTCGCTATGCGAAGTAGCAGCAGTTATGCAAAGAATAAAAATACAAATTCGTGCGATAGCATTTCAAACAATTAAAGGTAGCTTGTTAAGGATCTTTATCTTCTATAAGCAGTGGGTGTAAAGGTAGAGATACTTTTTGTGCTGTCTGTGGGTGTTACATCAGGAAGGGGAATTAGAGTAGTATCAATGCTAGAACAAAAGAATGTTGTGAAAAGTTTTATAATATATCAAAAGAAAATTTAGATAACGATTGGACTCCAAAGATTGTATATTCTAATTGTCAAACGCCTATATTTACCTATGGTAAAGGACTTGAAAATAAGAAAAAAATTTCTGCTCCTATGGTGTACAGAAAAGGTGAAAATCACAAAACAGATTTTTATTAATATTTGTGCAATACAACTGGTTAGAATTCAAAAAATGTAAATACTATCAAATATCCAAAAGTGTCTTCAGTAGCATTTCCTTAACTAGTTTCAAAAGATAAAGTACGTTTAAATTCTGAGATTAATTTACCAAATTATGATGAAACACGAGAACCTGCAAGTAGCTCCCTAGAAACTCTTGAAGATGATTATGATGAATTAGATGAAAATACATCTAAAGAAGGCATGGATTCAATCAAGAAGAATTGAATGACTAATTTCAAAATTTGTAATGATATAAAAAATTTGATAGGTGAATTTAAGTGTATAAATCAAAACGCAGAATATTAGCGGCTTTTTCTAGATTCATCTACCAGAAGTTTCAAAGGAGTTTTGTTACATAATTGAAACGTATACGTTCCTATTCCAGTAGAACATTCCACGGTTCTAAAGGAAGAATATAAAAGTTTAGAATTTGTTTGAAAAACATCGAAATACGACGAGCATAACTGGTTAGTATGCGAAGATCTGAAAATTATAACAATTTTGCTAGGACAACAGAGCGGTTTCACGAAATACCCTTGTTTTTTGTGTGCATGGGACATTCGCCCACGAGAAGAGCACTACGAAATACAAGTTTTTAAATCTATAAAACATTTAAAAATCGGCTCTAAAAGCTTTTTAAAAAATGTACTACCTGTCAAAAGAGTATTGCTTCCTCCACTTCACATTAAGTTAGGATTGATTGAACAATTTGTTAAGCCCATGAAATTGCAAGACAGTGTTGCTTTTAGATACCTTTTTGAATTATTTTCAGAACTCTCTGATGCAAAATTTTATGAAGGCGTATTCGATGGTCCACAAATAAGAAATCTTTTTGAAAATAAACACTTTGAAGATCTTATGACAGATACAGAAAAGGATGCGTGGCAAAGTTTCTGAGGGGTGAGTATATTTTTTGTGGGAAATAGAAAAACTCCACAATAGAAAACAGGGGTTGAGAAAATGGCATTTGCTTTCAAAAATATAAACTGCTGAATGAACTTGAAATCACACTTTTCAGATTCACATATTAAATACTTTTCTGAAAATTAGGGTGACTTTACTGAGGAACAGGGTGAAAGAATCCATGAAGGCTTAAAAGACGTTGGGAAGAGATGACAAGGAGTTTGGGATTTGAAGATATTTCAGAACCAAACAAACGTGTTACTCTGCTAAAAGCCAAGGGGCACATCAATGTAACTAATTAAATTAAAATTAAAAATTGTAAAACAAAAAAAATATCCGAAAAATAAACAAAACAAAAACAAAACGAAAAATGCAAACAAATAAAAAATAAAAAAGAAGGGAATAGTATTTCGCCACCTTCTCGTTGGTTATTTCTGGGTTCGGTAGAGAGCGAGTATATTAGTTAAAATATCAACGAATCCACTTTATGTCACAGGTTTTTCAGGTTTGTGGGTTTGAGGTTTGTGTGTCTGGAGTTTGTGGGTTTGAGGTGTGTGGATTTAGGATATGGCAGATTAGATTTGGTATGTTTGGGGGTTTTGGGTCTAGGTTTTGTGAGTTAGGGATTTCTGGGTTTAAATACGAAGAGTTTGGAGGATCAGGAATTACACATTTCGGATTTTAGGTTTGTGAAATTTGTAGATTTGTGGGAATTGTGGCTTTGGAATGTAAGGGTTCACGATTTATGGGAATGTGGGTTTGAGGTTTGTGGGTTTGTGGTTTGCAGGTTTGTGGCTTAGAACTTGCGGGTTACGGGTTTAACGGCTTGAGGGTTGGGGTTTAGCGATTTTAGGTTTGGAGTTTTTAGGTTTGGGGTTTGTATTTTTGAGGTTTGTGCGTTTGTATTTTATAGGTTCGGGGTTTGTGGGATTGTGGTTTGAGGGTTTGTAGTTTTGGTGTTTGTGGCTTTGAGGTTTGTGGGTTGGTATTTTTGGCGATTACGGATTTGTGGTATAAGCCTTGTTGTTCATTTCCACAATTTTTTTCAATTTGTGGTCCTGTGTAATTAATTAATTAAACGAGAACTCCAAAGAAAAGAAATTTAGCTATAACAAAAAATAAATGTTTTATATGCAG
>NC_046657.1:67756669-67767113 GCF_010883055.1 Belonocnema kinseyi
TAGATCTCGCGTATCTGTCCAGCTCGTATCTTTAGAGTTCAAGCATACCACCTTCTTTATTTGTGAGCAACCACTTTCAATAAAGTAATTTGAATTTCAACCTAAAAACATTATCATTTAAATAAATTGAAATTACTGCATTTTTAACAAAGTATTGAAAATTCAGACTAAATTCTTGCATTTTCATCTCAAAAAGACCAACGTTGTACAAGAAATTTGAATTTTTGATAAAACTGACGTTTTAATCATATTTTTGTATTTTCTAAAAGTTAAAACAAATTTTAAACGAATAGATACGTTTTTTTAACAAAATACTCATTTTTTAACAAAAGTCATGAATTTTAAACAAAAAAAATTAATTTTCCACAGGAAAAACAGATTTTTATCTAAATAAATAAATTTTTAAACAAATAGTTAAAGTTACAATTAAAAAATATTTTGCAACAAACAGTGGAATGGTTAAATTGATAATTAAGCCGCTAACTTTTAACAACAAAAAACATGACTTTTTGTTGTTAAAAATTCTTAAATCTTTCACCAAAAATATTAATTTTCAACAAAGTATTTAAATTCTTTAATAAAAAATGACTTTGTAACAAAATTGTAGAATTTTCTACAAATTAGATTAATTTTCGACCAAATAGTTAAATTTCAAAATCAATATTAAAATGGTCAATTTAAAGCAAAAACATCAATTTTCAACGAAAAAAATTAATTTTTCATAAAAAGGAGACGAATTTTTTAATTGAAAATTTTGTCATTCCACTAAATTATGACGCTGCCATAAAAATTGGATTATTTAAATTCATTGTTCAAGAAATTAATTTCTAGAAAAGAACAACACAAGAAAAACACAGATTTTGACACAAACAGTACATCATTTTGCATCCACAATCATTAATTTTAAACAAAACTGTACAATTTTTAGCCAAAAAAGTTCATCTGCTAACAAAATTAATGAATTTCTTGCAATTTATATCGATGTCCGAAAACAGTTGAATTTTCCAATGAAAACATTTTGAAACAAAAATATTTAATTTTCAACCAAAATTATTAATTTTCAACTAAACTGTTGAATTTCTATTCGAACAATGACTTTTCAACAAAACTTTTAAATTTCCTGCAAATTATATTAATTTTTCAGCAAATACTTAAATTTTAAGAAAAATGATCAATTTCAAACAAAATCACGAAATTCTCAAACGAACAAAATTAATTTTTCACAAAAAGGTAAAAAAATTTCATGTAACAGTTTAATTTTTCACTAAATTATAATGTTGCTATAGAAATTGGAATACTTACATTTTTAGTTAAATCAATTTCTAACCAAAAAAGCATGTCTTCTCAACACAAACATACTTAATTTTTAAATCAAAATTATTAATTTTCGACAAAACTGTTTAATTTTTAACCAAAGAATGTGAGTTTTTAACAAAACTGTGATTTTCCTGTAATTTAGAATTATTTTTCTAAAATATTTGAATTTTCAACTAAAAAATATTTTGCAATAAGAAGTGGTAATCTTAAATTTTTAGTTAAATAAACATATTTTCTACATGAAAACCAGATTTTTTAACAAAAGAAATAATTAAATTTTCCACGAAAATCTCTTATTTTCCACAAAATAGTTGAACTTTTAATCAAAAGTTACTTTTTAACAAAATTGTTAAATTTCCTACAAAATAGATTATCTTTCTACAAAAAAGTGCAATTTTTAATCCAAATCATGAATTTTCAATAAAAAATGTTATCATTATACGAAAAAAAATTATTAAGAAGAGTTCAACCTTAATTTTATCCAAAAAATAGCACATGAGAACCTTGAATATTTATAATTAATTAATTTCGAATCTATTTATGCGCTGGGTAGTTTCAGATTTTGAAAAATTCTTTTTTTTTAATTTGTATAAACCACTAATTATTTTCTTAAATTACTGTTTTAATAAAGTGATGAATGTCAGGCCAATTATTTATTTTATTCTAGTTTACTATTTTTCACGTTTTCTAAATGTATACATTTTTTAAATTATTATAATCCATCTTGAATCAATTTTTTTATCAGGAAATATTATTTTTCACTTCTAAATGAGGAAATGACTAGACTAATTGAAATTAAACATTTTTCTTGTGTTTTTTAGTGGCTCACTTGTTAAAGATCGAAAATCTAAAATAAAGAAAAATATTATCGAAAACCAAAAACCAAACTCTCTTGTAAAGTAGGCCATAAGCACACTGAATATGCATAATTAATTTGGAGGTTATTATTTCATTATCATTTTAAGGTTGTCAAACATGTTAGTTTTTTAAACTTTGTTTAAACAATCTGACTGAAATATTTGGAAAATGGCAACAAACTAGGTCACATTAAGAATTGCTTAATATGGCCCTTTTATTCTTTAAATAGAAATTAAGTTAATTTCAAATTAAAAAAAGATTTTTTGACTAAATTTTTGAAATTCATTCAAATTAGATGAATTTTTCACCAATAGTAAAATTTTCAAGCAAAATCATGAATGTTCCACGAAAAAGATTGATTTTTGATAATACAAAAACGCGAATTTGTAACAAAACAATTGAATTTTCAAATTGAAATAATAAATTTTTAATTAAAATTCAGTACTAAAACTTTTTGTTAAATAAATTAATTAAGAAAAAACTAATTTTCTATCAATATTGTTAAAATTCCTCTAAAATAGGTCAACTTTTTAAAAAATTTGAATTATTAAGAAAAAATCTTAATTTTCCATCACAAATTAAATTCACTTAAATTTTTCAGTTTGAAAAAATAATTTAAGATCAAAAGCTTCAATATTAAAAAAAAATTAAATTTTAAACCAAAATCATGATTTTTCATTGAAATATATAAATTTTGTTTTTAAATTTAACTTTTTACTATAAATGATAAATTTTCAACAAAAACTTAGATACTATGATTTTTCGTTAAACCAATTAATTTAAAAGCAAAAAATTTGTTTAACAAAATAGTTTAACTTCTTTTAAAGTAAGTAGATTTTCACCCAAAATTATGAATTTTCAACGAAAAACATTAATTTTCCATAAAAAGGTAAAAAAGTTTCATTTAACAGTTAATTTTTTACTAAATTTTAATGTTGCTATAAAAATTGGAATACTTACACTTTTAGTTAAACAAATTAATTTCTAACCAAAAAATTTCATTTTTTAACAAAACTTTGCTTTTCCTAAAATTTAGATTAATTTTTCTAAAATATTTGAATTTTCAACTAAAAAATATTTTGCAATAAGAAGTGGCAGTCTTAAATTTTTAGTTGAATAAACGTATTTTCTACATGAAAACTAGATTTTTTAACAAAAGAAATAATTAAATTTTCAACAAAAATCTCTTATTTTATACAAAACAGTTGAATTTTTAACCAAAAGTTACATTGTAACAAAATTGTTAAGTTTCCTACAAAATAGATTATCTTTCTACAAAAAAGTGCAATTTTAAACCCAAATCATGAATTTTCAATAAAAAATGTTCACATTATACCAACAAAAATTATTTAAGTTTTTCTACAAGGGGTGAATTTTCAATTGAAATGATGATTGAAAGAAATTTAGCAATAGTTGTGATAAGTGAAGCATTGAAAAATGATTTTTCGAAGAGGGGGGGGGGTGAATTCACGCCCCTTCCCACTTTTGCAAAAGTGAACTTTTTTTGGAGTTCTGGGTAGATTGAACATAGTTCTAGAGTTGCTCATCATTTTAAAAAATCGTTCCGGCTAATATCACCAAAAAACCGGGTTTCAAATAAAATAGCTAGCCTCCCACTTTTTGAAAAATTGACTTCTTCTTCAATTATGCTCTGGTTCCAGAGTAGTTCTGGAGTTCTTTCATACAAAAAATTGGAAATTAAAAAAAAATAGTAAAATGAACAACATTCCCAAAAATACTAAATGTTGAAAAAATTTTCGTTTAAATTAACCAAAAGTTCTCTTTGCAGTTCTATATCCATGAACAGGGGTCTTACGAAAAAGTCCCATAAAAATTTGCGATGCAGTAAAAATTCAAAGAACTGCAGCACTCTTAAGAAAATTCAAAATTTTGGAATTTTAAAATATTGGGAGTTATAAGAGTTCTGATCAGAGTTCTGAAATTTTTCATGCTATATATAAAAAAAAGTATGATACAACTTTTCAATCAAGTCAAAATTCGAAGAACTATGGCAATTTTAAGAAAATCCAAAATTTTGGAATTCCCAAATGTTCAAAGTTCTTAGAGTTCCGATTGGAGTTCTGAACTTAATAATGGCAGATCTACAAAAAAGTTTCATAACACTTTTCGATCGTATCAAAATTTGAAGAACTGCGACACTTTTAAGAAAATCCAAAATTTGAAATTCCACAATGTTGAGTGTTCTAAGGGCTCAGATCAGAGTTCTGGACTTTTTCATATTAACTCAACAAAAAAGTGTTATAAAACTTTTCCTTCAAGTTAAAATTCGAAGAAGTACGTACAAATTTTCGATTAAGTCAAAATTCGAGGAAGTATGGTACTTTTTGAATATACAAAATCCTACTAGGAAAACAAAACATTTAGAACTTTATCGGATTTTAAATTTCTAAGAGTTCTGATTAGAGTTCTGAACTTCGTTATGAAAACTCTACAAGTAAGTATTTTACAAGTTTTTAGTCAAGTCAAAATTCGACGAACTACTCCGCTTTTACAAAATCAAAATTTTTTAAATTCCAAAATGTCAAGAGTTCTAAGAGTTATGATCGGAGTTCTGGACTTATTGATGACAGCTCTACAAAAAAGTGTTCCAAAATTTTGAAATTCGCAAATGTTGAGAGTACCAAGAGTTCGGATTGGAGTTCTGAACTTCTTCTTGACAGCTCTACCAATATGTGTTATACCACTTTTCGATCAAGTCAAAATTCGATGAACTTCGTTATTTTCAGTCAAAACGTTACTTTCTGAGCTTCTCTGAAAGCGGCAAAATTACCAGAAATTTTTTGTACAGTGTAGCTAACTAGTGTCAAAACATAAACTAAAATCTAAGGCAACTGATTCTAGTTTTCATCTTTTGTTTGCAAGTCACATATAGTTGGAATGGCAAAAAAACGTAGATTTCGAATATAATATTTTTAAAATTATGATTGCAAAATTAAAAAAAATTTATGTTTTGCCTTTGATTCTTATAGCATTGCGTTCGGGCTCAGGTAGAAACCGCAGGAAAAGTCTAGCGGGTGGACTTAGCTGAGCAGGTAGATGGCAATAAAATGAAGATTGTATGATTTAACTCACCTTTATTATTTATTATTTTATACCCTTATTAGAGTAGTGATCCCTTAAGATTCCTACATTTTCTATCTATTATTATGCCTAACCTGAGGGAAAACCACGTTTCATAGTATAACTATTATTTACGGCCTTCTTTAGGAAAAAGTATCCGGCAGATACCTGCAGATATCTTAAATAAACAAATTAAATCATAAATAATAAGAATGAATAGATAGAATAGTTTTTGGGCTACAATTGTTAATAATCCTTTTCACGTGCTGAAGCTTATGGACATTAGTGTTACCGAACATGAGGGGCGTGGAAGCTCAAATGGAATTTGTAAATACATCTCATCAGGTTAACTACCTTATTGAAAATGTCTAAATAAAAATCAATGTAAATCTATAAATATCCAATTTG
This sequence comes from Belonocnema kinseyi, assembly GCF_010883055.1. Taxonomy (NCBI): domain Eukaryota; kingdom Metazoa; phylum Arthropoda; class Insecta; order Hymenoptera; family Cynipidae; genus Belonocnema; species Belonocnema kinseyi. The sequence goes on from NC_046657.1 coordinate 67,762,334, forward strand.
ACAAGTACATCGTAACAGCCCTTGTAAAGTTCAAACTCAGAATTGGTACTTGGGAATAGCACAACAGAAGGTGTCACCAATCCAATTAGGGGACAGTCAAAAAATACGTAACGCTTTTGGTGGAGGGGGTTACTTGGAGCATTATGCAAATGTTAAAGTTACCAAATATAAGTGGTCTACATAGAAAGGGGGTGGGGTGGCAGAAACGTAAGGACATTTATTTTTTATAATTTAATTTGAAAGAGATCCGCCAAAAACAACTTTCGAAGACAACAAACATCCGACAGGAATGCAATGGTTTTGTTTATTTTTCAATACAGCAATTATTTTGTTTATAACAATTGCAGAACTATAAACAGTGACGTAATTGTTTAAACAATCCAAAAAAATACGCATCGATATTTTCCGAAAGCGAATTGAGGTGTGTTTTTTAATTCGATTGTTACTTTCTTTTTAAATTAATGACACAGCTTTTAAATCCATATCTGTAGCAAACTTCAAGGTGATGAAAATTCAAGGAATTTGGAAAATACAAAGAATTTTTAAATCACAAGGAATTCAGGTAATCCCAGTAATTCAGCGAATTCAAGGAATTCATAGAATCGCAGAAACTTAGGGAATTCAAGAAATTCAGAGAATTCAAGAAATTTAGGGATTTTAGAGAATTCAAGAAATTCACGCATTCCCAGAATTCAGGTTTAGATTTTGAAATCGGTTAATGTCTTCTGCTCCCTTTTTTCATTTTAAAATTCAAATTATTTTAAACTCAAAAAATTTCCCTATTGCTTCGAAAATTATAGCAGATTTTTTTAGGTATAGTTTTTGCTAGAGAATAATAATAAAAAATTATTAATTGCAAAAAAAAATTTTACTTGATTAAGAATTTTTTGAAAATGGCCAAAAAGCATGTTTTTTTATTGAGTCCTATGCACACATTTTTGAAACGGTTGAATATGTGTAATTCTAAATTTCTTTAGCTTCAATAAAAAAAACATAGTGTAATTTTATTGTTTTTTTTTAAACAAAAAATTTTTTAGTGATGTATCTAGCGTTCAAAAATGGTCAGTTTTATGTTTTTTTCAGCAATAAAAAATACGAAATATTGTGTCGCCGTAATAATACCATCATTTTTCTCACCTGATCGTTGAAAATCGCTGATATCTCAAAAAAACGTAAAATTGACCATTTTCTAACAAAGGAAACATTATTAAAAAATTAATTTAAAAATTTGCCCGCTTAGCGGGTACTTTCTAATCGCACGCTTTGCGCACGGCTCGCTTCGCTCACAAGTTTGAGCGCGCCTAAGCGCGCGACAGTTGTTCGCACTTCGCGCTCGATAACGTATTTTTATTATATATCTACCGCACTTGAACTTTAGTTTAGGATACTAAACGAGTATACCAAAGGCCAATCCAATAGATATATTTTTTCAAATTTATCGCGCACACAGACAGACATACTGACAGGCATACATACAGACATACATGCAGACATACGAAAATACATACAGACAGATATAAAAACATACAGACAGACATACAGACAGGAAGAAACATTCGTAAAAACCTGTTTTTTCGGATTCAGGGGGTCTCAAAACGTGGACATTTGAAAAAAATGGGGGGGGGGGGAGAAATTTTACACAAATCTAATACCTTCTCTGATGAGAATGTAAACAATTACAATATTATTCTTTCATTAAAGCTGAAGAAATATCAGGTTCGTTATAGTCAAATTTTTCAAAAATTTTATGATATATTATTATTACTCATTGGCAAAAACTGTTAATAACAAAATTTGGCATTATTTTCGAAGCAATAGGGAAAGTTTTTTACATAAAAAAGTGGCATATTTTAAGCTAGCTTGAAAGTTCTTGCTTGATTTTTGCCTATTTTTGCTGGCTTCTGCTAAATCGCCTTATGAGTTCGTGTAGCGAAATTAATGGCCATTGCTGCTTTGAAAATGCGATGTAGATATTTATTTTTTTAAAGGTTGGCTGGACAAAAAGGAAACTTGAGATTAGTGTAAGAGTTACACTAAGTATAAGGAAAGTTTGAAAAGTAGAATAAGCTACTAATAATCATTTTTAGATGTAATTGCATAACAGGCCTGGTTATTAAAAGTAATTTTGTTGTTGTTGAACAAATTAGTTAAATGGTCTCGTTGGGTACAAGATTCAACCGCCATTAAATGGCTTGTTAGATAATAAGGGAAGTTGTGCTCATCAGTCATATTATTATTTTCGTAAATATTTAATTAATAAATTGTCAAGAGTATGTAACAATAAGAGTTTAATTAATGTAATTAATTAATATTAACAATATTTGAAAATGCTGTGGAAATTTGAAAAAGGAATAAAATTGAAAGCATTTCAAATAATATTGTGTCGAACCTTTAGATTTTATAACTATTCTGAAAACGTGATAATTATAAATGCTTAATGATTGAAAACATTAAAAATGTTATAATTATAATTTGAAGCGCTTAAATTAAAGTCTTATTAATGAATCATTAATTCTGGTCTCGAAACATTTTTGAGATTACATTCAGAAAAATATATTTTTCGCGCAAACAACTCTCCTCCATTAACTATTCTTTTATTATAATTTTCATTAGATTCTCATTCACTGTGAAATTTCTTTCATCTTTCTGACACATTTAAAATTCCAAATATTTAAATTCTTTAAAAAATGTTTAAAATCTCTCAAATCTTTTGCAACCTTTAAATCTCTGAAATAGTTTAAAATCCTTTATAATATTTTTAGAATAATTTAAATGTTTGTCAATTCATTTCAAAATATTTCAAATATTCCTAAAATCATGATGAGATATTATTATTCTTTTGAAATCTTAAAAATATTTTGGAATATGTCAAATGTCATTGCTAAATACTTAAAATCTTTCAAAGCTTTTGAAACAGTTTTCGATACATGAAATATTTCTTGATTCTTTTCCAATATTTTTAATCATTGCAAAATCATTTTAATATTTTCATTGATTGTGAAATGTTTTACATTATTTTGATATTTTCTTTATTTTTTGAAATATGTAATATGTGAAATATTTATAACTATTTGCATGTATTTTTAATCTTTGTAAAGACATTCTAACATATTCAAAATCTTTGTGAAATCATTCGGAATCGAAAAGGGAAATCTGTAATTTTTTGTTTTTCGAAATTTGAGTTTTAACACGTGCACTGGGGACTTCAAAATTCTATTTAATTAACATGGGGAAATTTTTAATTTTTTAAAAATTGAACTCATGTTTCAGGGTTTCATCGATGCGAGCCAAGTTTTTTTAAAGATTTAAGAGAAGTGCCTAAGAAATAACACCATACTAATAATTTTTTGGAGTAGTAAGTTTTCTAAAAACATATAATGATTGAAATAATTATTTATTTTTTATTTTCAAAATTTTTTAAAATTGAGCCAGAGATTTCAACTTTCTTTTTAAGTTAGTATCATATGCTACGTTTTGTTGAATAATTTCATAATTTTCATACAGTTCTATTTGTTTAAACACTCTATATTTGCTGAAACTTTTTTTTTCGATGGGTAGAAAAAGGAATTTAAATAAAATACATAAAATTATTTTTCTGACAGTATTGTGTATAGAAAGAATATGTTTACCACTTTTCAATTGTTTAATAAATAAAATTTGTTTTAATCTTATTTGTTTTAATTTTATTTCATTGTTTTAGTTATCGAAAAATAAGTCCTTGATCAAATAAAATTTTTTTCAAAAAATATAAATTTGTTAAACATTATAAGAAATGTATCAAAATTATGTAATTATTCAACAAAAAGTAGCATAGGATACCGGTTTGAAAAAACTGGACATCTTTGGATCTATTTTCAGAAATTCAGAAAATAAACAATAATTAATTGTTTAAATGATCACTTAATGTTTTGAGACAAATTTACTACAAACAATGGCAAACAATTACATTTCAATCAGACAAAACGATTATTTTTTTCATTTTTTGGGAATAAATAATTGTTTAAACAATTTACATTTGTTAAAACAATTAAAAATGGTTTAAAATATCATGGTATGTATACAAATTGTCCGTCAGTAAATACTTGTATAAGCAAGAGACGAAAATTGCTAAAAAGTTACAATAATACTTAAAAATGCAGTTTTTTAATTTTTGGGTCATATTTAGGTCGCCGGGACTTACATCAAAATGTGCAAAAGTTTTTTTTTAAATTAACACAAAAAATCAGACATTTTCGCATTTTTAACAGTTTCTTATTAAAAGACCTAGTTAATCTAAACTGTTAAAACTTAACATGAGAAATGCTTGCAACATTTTTAATTCTAATCCACCTAATATAAATAATCTTCTTCATAAATAGAAAATTCCGAAAATTTTCGAGGTGATTCTTTGTATAACTAAGAAAAATACCACTGTAAAATGTTAAGGGCATGCTCTTCGGTGAGCACGTGACCAAACTAGTCCCCGGTTATGAACATTTTTTTGGTGTTCACTGCGTCCATACGAATTGAGATATCGTGTTTAAACTTTAACACATAAAATAAAAAGCACTAAAGAACGTTTGTATACATCAATATATTGGTAATTTTAAAGAAAGTTTATTTATAAATTGATGGAATAGGATATTACCATTCGAGTTATAGCACTTTGCAGAGCATTTTTGGGTTGATGCATCTTAGATTTTTTTATTCGCTCATATTGAGCACTGACACCAATTTTATACTAAATCGTCTAAACCTTGAAAAAAATTAATATAAGCAATAAAATTTGCACCTTCATTGC
>NC_046657.1:67767213-67801375 GCF_010883055.1 Belonocnema kinseyi
TAAACACGATATCTCAATCCGTGTGGACACAGTGAACACCAAAAAAAATGCTCATATCCGGGGACTAGTTTGGTCACGTGGTCACGAAGAGCATGCCCTTAACAGTGAGTAACTCAAACTGATATTGAATGTCTTGCAAAACCTCATATTTATTATTGTTTCGCGGTACAAGTTATGACATTCTAAAATGTGAATTTTGTGGCAAATTCGTAATTTTCAAAAAAATAAAAAGATTGTAAATGGATACAGATGAAAAATTGTATGAAAATTACTACTTATAAAAAGCTGTAGCATTTTAGGGGAAATATTTTTAAACGTATAGGTACACAATAAAATAGTGTACTACACTTCTATACCTTTTAGTACAATCTACAAATAAAATATAAATATATTCCAGTAAGATTAGATCAATTGATTATTCAGTATAGAGGAGGTTTTGTCTAACCTTTCTCATTTTTTTAAATTTGCTACACATTACTGGATCAGCCATTTTGAAATTTGAAAACCTGACTTCCGATTTGTTATCAGAGACCTTTCAATTCCTGAGGTAAGTGATTTTGTGATTAAAGTAACATAAAAACCGTGGTTTAAATATAATAGATAGGAAACCCGACAGGGGCGATTTTTACTACCCGATTAATAAAATGAAACATTTTTTTTACAAATGAATTTAATTTTCATTGGCAGGTAATGAAAGCTTATAAAAAATTCATCAATATCGTCAATTTTTCCTACTGTAGAAATTTTAATTAAAATACTGATAAACTCTTGTAGGCGAATATGTTAACGCAAAAATTGCTATTTTGAATCGGTTCTGTATAACAGAGCCAAGTGAGAAAGCAAAGTGCTCATAAGATGACCATAAATAAATACACCTATGCTTCAAAGCAGTATTTAGGAATACCATATATTGCTAAATACGAAAAAGTGGTTCAGCCAGGATGGCTCAAATTTTTAACGGATTTGAAAGTTTTGTATTTTTTTATTATCTGCATTAAATTTCTTAGAAAGCCCTCGAAACCGGTTTTATAATTTCTTTTTGTTTTTAATAATACATGGACAAATACAACTGAAATACTAGTTGTTGATTAAATATATTTAAAATGTATTGCAATTAAAAAATTCGATGCTTCAAAAGTATTTTACTACCTGCTTCCAAATTTTGCATAGCTTCGTTTAATATTGCACAATAAGAAATTGAAAAAAGGTACTTTTTTATCAACCTATTTTTTTTTATTTTCTCGATATTTTTGCGTGTCATTTTGAAATAAAAATATGTATAGAATACTTCTGAGTGTTAAACAAGAAAATAAATATTTTACATGAAAAAAAAATTTTTGTGGCAAATATTGTGTGGAACCCCCATATAGTTAATACATATTGAACCAAATTACATTAAATTACCACTATGTATCATTGTTTTGCACCTAGAATTCCTTTATTTGTTTCCTCAACCTTTATTTTGACTTTCTGTTTTTCATGTTATCGGCGAAAATGATAATTTATGATGCACTGACGAACTTCTTTCGGGCGATTTACATTTCATCGCGGTGTACCTGCTCGTCTTGCCCTCTCCACTCGACTTCTCCTCACGTCCCTGACTGATCGCGATTGCTGTGCCAGGCTTTGCCAGCGGGGGGGGGGGGCCTTTGTCCTTATGAGGTATAAAATGCCATATATAAAAATATTATAGTTTTGCAATCAGAAAATTAAAAACATTATATTCAGAATCTATGTTTTTTTTGCGATCCCAACGATATGTAACTTGCAATTAACATATTGAAATTGGACTAAGTTATGGCAGATATTAATTTGTTTTGACCCTGACTAGAAAGCATTATGGAATTTTCCGCAGAATAGTTGAAAAAGCATCAGTTTATTTGGTAGAAAATTCGCCTGTTGACAATTTAATACTCATCCGGTGGAAGTAATGCTCTTCTATTTTCCATATTATAATCTACTTTAATAAGTATATTCATTTTAATTCTATTCCCTAGAAAGTGAAGTTTAATTCATTTTTAATCGATTGCTCTTGTGTTTAATACACTAGTGTGGCCCTTATTTTTCAAAATCCTTTTTTTTCAACCCTTAGTTCTGTTCGATTCTCCAAGAATCGACCATCATTTTAAATATATTAAAATTATTGTGTATGTATATATGTGTATGTGTATACTAAATACACATGCATACACAACTGTAATTTGGTGATTTTGAGTTATGTTTTGTTAAAGCTTCATCGGGTTTAACGAACACAATCTTACCACGTATCTCGTGCTTCGCACTCGATAACAATTTTACCAAAACAGTTCCAATAGTGCAAAATAAAGTACAAATTTTATTTGTCATAAATACTTCAGTACTTGATCATTATCCTTCCGTAATCTTAATTCGCAGCTACCCTGAAAAATGTATAATATTACAATTGACATTGGGCATTAACATTATAATACTCGTATTTTCATTGTCTTGTTTTATAAATTACAAAAACGTGGAAAATTTTTGTTCTCGTAAGGTTTAATTAGTTTCCTATGTTTCACTACGGCCAAATAGAAGTTATTTACAGTTTTTGTATTTAATGAAAATACTATTAAAAACTTAAGAGTTGATTTGATAAAAAAATTAATATAGATACTTCTGAATTTCCTCTTCATATTATATTTATTGTTTAAAGTGCTTATGTGTACGGAAAAAATTCAGTTATTTGTAGAAAAACACTAGTGCAAATAGCCTTTTCCCCTTATTATTATATCGGATAATTATAACCTGGTTCTTCCTAATGCCTATCTGGGCGATCGTCTTTTCCTCCAAGGCTACCTGCCTAACCTTCTTCTTCCACTGCGCAACAACACTGAGCAGTATCCATTTCATCGCGGTATACCTGCTCGTCTTACCCTCTCCACTCGACTTCTCCTCACGTCCCTGACTGAGCAAGAATGCTATGCCGGACTTTGCCAGTAAGGGGCCCCCTTAGTCCTAATGAGGCATAGAATGCGATGCATAAAAATGTTATAGTTTTGCAATCAGCAAATTCAAAATATCATCTTCGGAATCTGTGTTTTTTTGCGATCCTAACGATATGTAACTTGCAATTAAAATATTGAAATTAGACAAAGTTATGGCAGATATTAGTTTGTTTTGACCCTAAATAGATAGCATTATGGAATTTTCCGTAGAATAGTTGAAAATGCAATCAGTTTATTTGGTTGAAAATTCGCCTGTTGACAATTTAATAGAATATACGGATTTTCATCCAGCTACCTAGAAGAATATTATACTTGAAACCAAATACTTATATTTTCCATGTGATAATCTACTATAATAAGTATATTCATTTTTTTTATTTCCTGGAAGTGAAGTTTAATTTCCTTTTAATAAATTGCCTTTGTGCTTAATACACATGTGTGGCCCTTATTTTTCAAAATCCCTTTTTTCACCCCCTAGTTCTGTTCGATTGTCCAAGAATCGACCATCATTTTTAATATTAAAAAATTAATGTGTATGTCTAAATCTGTATGCGTATAATAAATAACTTATATTGTGTACTGTTTTGTGAAGGGTTCGTCTTTCTGGTTTAAAAATTCAAGTACTTGGTTTTAAGTATAATATTCTTCTAGGTAGCCGGGTGAAAATCCGTATATTCTATTAAATTGTCAACAGGCGAATTTTCAACCAAATAAACTGATGCATTTTCAACTATTCTACGGAAAATTCCATAATGCTATCTATTCAGGGTCAAAACAAACTAATATCTGCTATAACTTAGTCTAATTTCAATATTTTAATTGCAAGTTGCATGTCGTTGGGATCGCAAAAAAACACAGATTCCGAAGATGATATTTTGAATTTTCTGATTGCAAAACTATAACATTTTTATGCATAGCATTTTATGCCTCATTAGAACAAAGGGGCACCCCCGCTGGCAAAGCCCGGTATAGCAATCTCGCTCAGTCAGGGACGTGAGGAGAAGTCGAGTGAAGAGGGTAAGAGGAGCAGGTATTCCGCGATGAAATGGAGATCGCCCGATAGAATATCTCGAAGAACATTAAATTTTTAAAGTTTATTTATTCGTGAATCCCAAAAATGAAAAGGGAAACAACAGAAGAATTGTCTACAAATTTCAAAAGTAAAATTTTGTAACAGTCAAGTTTTCTACAAAATTCAACACTTGAATTGTCCACAGACGAATTTACTACAAAATCAACTGATGCCCTTTCCACTATAATACGAAAAATTCCGTAATAGTGCAGGAATGTTGTACTTTTACACCGTATTAAGCAGGTCATTTGAGTATTAAAATTTCAAGTTTTGTAGAAATGACACCCATGCGTTCTTGTGATATTTTGGAAAAAAGATTAAAAATCGTGTTTGCATGCACTGGCCAGCGCTATTGCATTTTCGAATAGGTGCCGAGTTACGGTCCTCTAAAGAACCTGCATTTTTTTTAAGAAGCAAAAAAACACAATTCTGGAGTTTGTAGCTGTACTTTGGAACCTGTTGAATTAAAAAAAAGTTTCCACACTTTAATTAAAGTATACGCAGTTTAGAGTTATTTAAAAAAATGCAATTATCTGGTCACAATAGGTCATAAGTTATGGCCTACCAGAGTTTAACACTTTTCATCTATTTTCCAGGTTAAATTACTCGTGTTTAGCGCGTGTTTAGCGCAGTGGTCAGCACTCCCGACTGCTAGGCGATAAATTTAGGTATAGGCATGTAGGTTCGATCCCCCTTAGCGTTAGAAATTTTATTTGTAATATAATGTTTAAAAATGTAATTTATGTATTCATTCTAAGCATTGCTATTAACATTTATTGACAAAATACTCGCGGTCAATTATTCTTTATTTATTCAAAACCTTTTTTGTTTTATCTTTAGATTATAGAAATAGTGTTCGTTAAAATTGAAAAAATAGTTTGAAAATTACATTTTTGTAATTATAAATAATATTCAGACGATACGCAGTCGTATGATGATAAATGCATGGTCCAGTACAGACAGCCAGTACTGGAACTCCAGCAGGCTGTACTGGGCCAATGCTGGGCCAGTGGTGTATTTCTACCTGAGATATATATTATTTAACAAAAAAATTTGTTAGGAACATATTATTTCTTGAAAAAATGTTTTCTATGACTTATTATAATCGTACGTTTTTTCTATTCATATTGCCAGAAATTTTATGAACAAACCCGAATAAAAATGCTTCGACTTGAGTCGGACTTGAATTGCCCCCAATCAAGACATGCTGAAGTCTAAAAGTTCGACTTGAGCATGTCTCGGTTTGCAGAGGGAGCCAGATTTCTATTTGTGTCTTGGAGAAAAGTTTTTATATCTTAAAGACTCCACTGTGCAGTGCTGACAACCATCAAAAGTATTTATTTCACTGAATCAATAAGTGACCTTTTACTGATTGTCAGTAACCCATTTCTAATTATTTGAATCAATGAGATTCAGCGCTAGTAGCTCTAGCGGAAAAAATTCCAATAATTCGCAAGTGAAAAAACCAGAAAATTTTTAAAGTGAAAAGAAGAACCCAGGCCACCTTCACAAAACTCCAGGTTAACTTTTAAACCGACAATATTATTCAACAATTGTTAAAATTATGACAGTTTTCTTTGCTAATACCATTCTAGTTATTTTCTCGACATTTACATTTTGTTAAATTTTTGGTCAAAGAGTAATTTTAGATTTAAAAGATTTGATTTTTGTTGAAAAAATAAATGCCTGGGTGGAAGGTGCAAAAATGACATTTTTATTCGCAAAACGCAAATCCGAGTTCATTTTATCAAAAACAAAGATTAGGCTAAAATTGTGTAAAGAATTAAGAACATTAATTTATAAAAGTTAATAAAATTGAGATGGCCCGACAAGTCAAAAATGATTTCTATAAAAATTTGGTCTAATTTTAAAGCATTATAGTATGTATGCGATAAATTCCATGCCAAATGAACTAAAGAATTTCAGCTATAGTTATTAATTCTGATAAAAATTATCGTATCCTTTATGTTAGGGCTGGATGAAAAACATCTGAAATAATTACCGAGAAATTTCAAAAACTTAGGAGATATGCAATAATAAAAATTTTGGTCATTTTCCCCTTGAGCCTTTAAAAATTTGGGGCTTCCATTTAAAAAATTAATTATGCTTGTATATAAATGGTTTTCATTTATAATTCTTTCAGAGTGTTCATGCAGATAGAATTGATTTTAGACAAATCAAATTGGCCGAAATGTACGGCAAAATCAAGTTAATCAATCTTATTAACAGCCCAAAATTTAGGACTGTTGATTAATCAGGAACACCACAGAAACCAAGCCATGAAGTGGAGGTATGCTGACAAGAGTTAGGGAAGATTTCAATATTGACGAGGACAGCAGTTCGATTTTAAGAGAATCAGAATGCAGAGAGTTTTCCATGTCGCATCCATACGCTAGAAAACCTGCATCAAAAGAATAAAAATCTTTCAAACTTATCATTTCGGGTGACTCTTGGAAAAAACTGAAAACAAAACAGACGAACAAGAACCAAAGGTACGCCGTTTTAAAAAGGGGAAAGTGGACCAGCGATTTATCTGAAAAAATTTTCGACTGAGCAAAAATTCGTTGCTCATTTAGCTTCTGTCGTGTTAAAATATATCATAGCAATGAGGCCAAAAATCATGCGACTTTTGAAGGACATTGTCAGGAGTGTGGTGGTCATCTAAGGGGGCAGTTATTTTTAAACCCAGAACAGGCATCTGCCTTAGAATTTAATCAAGGAATGGATCCAAATATTTCAAATGCGCATTTTTCACGCAAAACCAAACAGAAATCCCTAGACAAACGCTTGAACTTACAGGGAAATGATCCAGTTCAAAATCTACCACAAGCCAAATGCTTGTTTTGCTGCGTTTGCAAACCTAAAACATATAGTTTCCCAACATTTCAGATGGTATGTGCCAGGCAAGATACCCAAACGATCAAGGAGTTCCTGGCGCAAATTAAAAAACGGGTTTCGCCATCGCGAATATTTGTCTCCGATTTCCACAAGGCAATTCTGATAGCAGCAACTTCATCCAAGTAGATGTGAGCCATTTTGTGAAAATGAAATGCGATTGGCCATATCTGAAAAATTCATTAGAAAAAGGCGCGTGAATTTACTGTCGAATCTTTATGCTACGTTTACAAGTGTAGTGACTTCGCTGAAGCTGAGGAAACACTTAAGATGCTTCTCGTTGTTTTATTAAGCAAAGATATTGGCTGCGAAAAATACACGGATAGAAAATTGAAATCCCAACGACATTTGGAAAACATAGATAAACGGTTACAAGGAATTTTTTTCGAAGAGCCTAAACCGACTATTGATGAAAAATTGAATTCTGACGATGAAAGTGAATTGTCCAGTGATATGGAGGCCGAACTGAGCAATAGCGAATACGGAAAATGTGATTATGAAAAAGATGAAGCAGCTGAGGAGGAAGAAAAAGCAGACGCCTACACCGGATCACATACATGGAAAACTTGGGCTCGAAAGATATTTGAAAACGCGAAAAAAAGAAGCTGCTGACGTACCAGAAGGTACGTTTGTGAACGCCTATTATAATTTATCAACTGCAAAAAAAGTGGTGAATCTAATGGGAAGCTTGCCCTTTTGGACGGGCATTATGAGGTCATACTTCAAACGCGGAGAAGAAAGTGCCATCTCTGCCCCATGAAAATCTGAGTTTTGTTATTTGAAAACAACAGTATTTCCCCCACGTAACTGTTAATTGACCCAAAAGCCAAGACCTACAAATTGCAGCCCCATTCTATGAAAACTATCGATTTACGGATAAATTTGAAGACAATCTAGTTACCGAAGAAGAACTATCGAATGACAATTTTGAAACAAATTGTTTAACTCCCGTAAATAACTCACTCGAAACTTCCAAAGATATTGAAAATGAACGGGATTCATTGAACGAGAAGGAAAACTGGAGAGGCAAAAATAACGAACCGCCTAAGCGACGAATCGCCTTCAAAAGACGGCGTAAATATTTTGATGCGACTCCTGATTGGAACTCCATGAACAGGGTGACACACGTGGGGATTCCATTATTTCTGAACGAAAGTCTTTGCAAGCCAGTTGTTCTAGGCCAAAAGTCTATTATTCTAGAAGAAACATGCGGCATTGACTCCGTTTTGCAAGCTCTTACAAATGGGATCGTAATTTCTGATAATCACAAAAATGAAACCGAAGATCTGAAAATTCCAATTTTCATACTTGCGCATAGGATTTTACAGCAACAGAAATTAGAAAAAGCAGAGTATAAGGAGAGGGCTAACATACTATCAACACTTGAAAGCGACAACCAAAGCCTCTTCAAAGTAACACAGACACTTCAAGTGCAGACCATAAACAGCAACTGCAATGCTGCTAATCTTTCTGAGATTCTGTTCAACGACGCACCCAGCTGTACTTCAGTGTTCAAGTGTTTTGGATGCGGATACACGGAAAAACAGAACTCTGCTATGTTACCAGTCAACTTGGATGTAATCTTAATGAATGGAATTAAACACCTTCTGACTGCCATCGACAACATGAATCCCAAAAGAAGATGCCTCGACTGCCCAGAATGCAGAGAGGGTCAGCGACTGGAAAGAAAGAAGTTTCATGATCATATTCTTATTGATACTCTTAAATCAAGTAAAAATATTCCAGAAATTCAAATTGTCCTCTGTACCATTTAGCATTAATGTCGGACAAAATGTGTATAAATTCGCAGGTTTAATCAACTATATTAAATACACGTAAAGTGGACACTACGTAGCTTAGCTGAGAGAATTTTTTTTCTGAATTTTTTGATGAGTCCTTTTAATATTCTCTAGAAACTTAGCACACTGAAATAACTAGTTCAGCTGTCCCAACTGGACGTTTAGGTGGATTTCGTCTCCTAACAAAATATAGACGTGTTACCTACATTTCTAGCTTCGTTACCTAATTTTCCTAGATAGTTTCTAGATGGCCTTTAAATAATAACATCTATGAAAAATAATTTCGATCGAATTTAAGGAAATACAAGTCCTAAAATTTTCACGGTTGGTGCTGCGGTGGCGCAATTGGTAGCACCCCTCACATGTAATGAGGAAGTTGTTAGTTCAAACCCAGTCCGCAATGAATTTTTTAGAACTTATTTTTCTCGCGTTTTCAATTAATTTCGCGTAATAAAAATTGATTATGATATAGTAGTTCTTCTACTTATCAACCCTACAATGCAGAGACCTCTGTCGTACAAACATCAAAATAACCACTGGTATTAGGCCTATAGAATCTTCGGAAAAAATAATTGTTTAGATTAATTGTTATTCATAACTATCTTCGTCTATATTATTGCCACCTACTTGCGGTTTTTTTTATCTAATTTGTAGCTTTTCGTCTCCTTTTAATTAAAGTGAAATCATATTTGAAATAAGTTAAAAAAATAATTGTCTTATCAATTTGTTATATTGTTAATAATCTTCTCTTTTCCTAATAGCAAAAAGTTGAAGTTTTTTCTAAAATTTTTAACCATTTATCTATTTTTTCGTTTGAGTGACTAAACAATTCAATATATTTAGCAAAGTGAATAATTTGAACAAATTATCCTTTTTTATAACTATCTTCATGTAAATTAATGCAAAATAGTTTTGGTTTTTTTCTGGATATTTTAAGTATAGATTTTAAGTATAGATATTTGATTGAAAAGTTGTATAATACTTTTTTTCATATATAGCATGAAGAATTTCAGAACGCTGATCAGAACTCTTATGAATCCTAACATTTTAAATTCCAAAATTTTGAATTTTCTTAAAAGTGCTACAGTTCTTTGAATCTTTACTTCATTGAATAGTGTTATGAGACTTTTTTGTAAGAACCCTGTTGATGGATATAGAACTCTAAAGAGAAATTTTGGTTTATTTAAACGAGAAATTTGTCAACATTTTGTATTTTTGGAAATGTTGTTTTTTGACTATTTTTCTTAATTTCTAATTTTTTGTATTAAAGAACTCCAGAACTCTTCTGAAACCAGAGCATAATTGAAGAAAAAGTCAATTTTTCAAAAAGTGGGGAGTAGCAATTTTTTTTGAAACCCGCTTTTTGGTGATATTAGCCGGAACTATTTTTCAAAATGATCAAGAACTCTAGAACTATGTTTAATCTACCCAGAATGCTTCACTTAGCAGAACTATGGCTAAAACATATAGAGAACTCCAGAACTATTGAAGAGGCACCCAGAATCAAAAAAAAATTTAATTTTTAATAATGGGGGTACAAGTTCACAGGGATATAACTTCATTCTAATTTTGATGTTGTAAAACATGTTTGTTTTTCAAACTTTGTTTAAAGAATCTGACGGAAATATTTGGAAAATGGCAGCAAACTAGGTCAAATTAATAATAGCTTAATATGGCGTTTTTATTGTTTAAATAGAAATTAAGTTAATTTAAAATGAAAAAAAGATTTTTTTATAAAATGTTTGAATTTCATTCAAATTAGATTAATT
Organism: Belonocnema kinseyi; assembly: GCF_010883055.1. Taxonomy (NCBI): domain Eukaryota; kingdom Metazoa; phylum Arthropoda; class Insecta; order Hymenoptera; family Cynipidae; genus Belonocnema; species Belonocnema kinseyi. The sequence goes on from NC_046657.1 coordinate 67,777,712, forward strand.
TTTCACCAATAGTTAAATTTTCAAGCAAAATCATGAATGTTCAACGAAGAGGATTGATTTTTGACAAAAAAAAGACGAATTTTCAACAAAACAATTGAATTTTAAAATTATAACAATAAATTTTTAATGAAAATTAGGTACTAAAACTTTTTGGTAAATAAATTGATTTTTAAAAAATTGATTTTTTATAAAGATAGTTAAACTTCCTTTAAAATAGGTCAATTTTCAAAAAAAAACTTGAATTTTGGAGAAAAAATCCTAATTTTCTATCACAAATTAAATTAACTTGAAATTTTTGGTTAAAAAATTAATTTAAAAACAAAAATTTTTATAACAAAATATTTCAACTTCTTTTAAAGTAGGTTGATTTACAACCAATACATGAATTTTGTAGGAAAATTCTTAATTTTCCATCAAAAATGAAATTCAGTTAAATATTCAGTTAAAAAAAAATAAAATTAGATCAAATACTAGAATTATCAACAACAAAAATTTGAATTTTCAACTAAAACCATACATTTTTTACAAAGCTGTTAACTTTTTAACAGAAGAATGTTTTTGTAACAAAAATGTTGAACTTGTTACAAGTGAGACTAATATTGCACGAAATAATTGAATTTTCAAGAAAAATCATGAATGGTCAAACCAAAAGATCATCATGAATTTTTAACGAAAAAGATGATTTTTCTACAAAAAAAGATGCAGTCTTAACAAAATACATTTTTTTAATATTACTTATATTTTTTAGTTGAAAAAAATTATTTTAGAGAAAGCTTTAATAAAAAAAATGGAATTTTCAACCATAATCATAAATTTATAACGTAACAAAAACATAAATTAAAACAAAAATTAAGCAAAATCATATATTTTTAAGAAAACAGTTAAATTTTTAGTCAAAAATTATTCTAAAACAAAATTGTTGAATTTCCTAAAAATTACAGTATATTTTTATCAAATACGACACATTTTTAGCAAAATCCATAAATTTTTAACATAAAATTTGTAATAAACTATTTTTATACTAAAAAGATAAATTCGCAATAAAAAAGGAATACTTATATTTCAACTTAAACAAATTCATTTTCAATAACAACAACAAAAAAACGATTTTTCAACAAACTGGTTCAAGTTTTTTCTCAAATATGTCCATTTTGAACCAAAAGATAAATCTTTGAGTAATAAAGTTAAATTTTCAATAAAATACTTAATTCCTCAGCCTAAAAAATAATCATGTCCCACCAAAAATATAATTTAAATAAATTTTAATTGCAAAAAGTTTATTTTAAAACTAATATAAGAAATTAAATAATAATTACATAAATTTGCAACAAAAAATGAATATTCAATTAATTAGTTCAACTTCGAAACTAAGTCGTGGCATTTTCCATAAAAAAGATGAATTCTTCAATTTTTAACCCAACCATCTCCGGATTAAATCAAAAATCTTCTACCAAAAACTGAATTTTTAACATAGCAGTTGAACTTTCAAATCCAATGGATGCATTTTTTAAATAAAAAAGGCAATTTTTTTTAACAAAATAGTGGAATTTTCCACGAAAAATGATAAATAATTTACAGGAAATAGCATACATAAATTTTTAGTTAGCATAATTAATTGAAAAAGTAATGCTAAACAAAATAGTTTACCTTTCCCTAAAATATTACAATTTCTAACTAAAACATAAAGTTTTAGGCAAAAATCTGAATTTTCTACTAAAAATCAAATTTATTACAACCTTTAAATAAAAAATAAATTTTAAACGGAAAACAAAAAAGCAAAATAAATGCCTATATTTTTAGTGAAACGCATTAGTTTTTAAAATAAAAACGAATTTTCATCAACATAGTTTAACTTGCTTTAAAATAGTTTAAATTTCAACCAAGACATGAATTTTTTAAAAAGAATTTCAATTTTCTACATTAAATGAACTTTGGTTAAACTTGCAGATTAAAAAATTCATTTCAAAACAAAAGAATCCATTTTCAACCAAAAAACTTGAATTCTCGACACAAAACATTAATTTCCAACAACACACTTAAATTTGCAACCAAAAATTGACTTTTAAAAACAATATTTGACATTTCTATAAATTCTAACAACTTTTTACTCAATAGTTTATCTTTGACCAAAATCATACATTTTTAACGAACAAAATTTATTTTCTAACAAAAAGACAAATATTTTAAAAAATGCAAGTTTTCAACCAAATAATTAACTTTTTTACTAAAAAAGAAAAAAATGTTTTAAACAAAATACAATCTAATTAATAATCTTTGATTAGAAAACTGAATTATCAAACAAATTGTTAAAAAATAGTTCAAAATAGTTTAAAACAATGGTGGAATTTTCTAAAAATTAGATTAGTTTTTTACCAAATAGTTAAATTTTAAAGCTAAATTAAATCTTTTAAAGAAAAGTATTAATCTTCTACAAAAAGAAGACGCATTTTTCACGAAAAACATACATTTTTAAGCATATGGTGAAATTTTTTATGAAATAGTCAAGGTTTTAACCAAAAGCATTAATTTTCAAGCAAGAATCGTAATTTTCAACTAAAAATGAAATTTGGTTCAGTTTTCTGTATAAAAATTAATTTTAAACGGACGGGAAAAACGAATTTTTAAGAAATTGCTTAAATTGCCAACTAAATGATTTTCAACTAAACTCGGGATTCAAAATTTACGAAATTTAAATTAGACCAAAATCCAAATTATAAATCCCATTTAACGTCCAATAATCAAATTGCTACAAAATCCTGTTACACAATAGAAGAATCTAACGACCAAATTTGGACCACAACGAATAAACGAAAACCAAAAATTCTATTGTAATCTGAAAAACACAAAAAAAAATAAAAATTTTCGGACAAAAATAAAAAAAGAGGAAAGAGAAAAGAGAAGGCAGCCAACCACATCCCCTTCCTTCTCTTTTTCTTTCTTTTGTCTTTTTTATTTTTATTACCATCAAATTATAATAAAATAAAAATAAAAAACATAAATAAATGAATTTGCATTACCAACGTTCCGGTACTCGTACATTACCCTTATCAAGGCAAGAAAAATTTAATTAATTTAATTAATCATATTAGCATAGCTTTTGTTCAACCCATCCAAATCGATTTTTAAATTAATGGATAACTACGCTCGACCCGTCTCAGCCCAGTAGGCGCAGGAGAGGGGATGCTCACTAAACGCGTTGATCGAGGGAAAAATCAATCTACATCGCAATAATCAAATTGTCGTTTCTCTGTTAATAATTGACGAATCGAGTTGATTTTTGCGTAGAAATATTACCTACATTTGTGCGCTTCTCATAGATATAGTTGCTTAGCAAAATTCTTAATTTAAATTATAATTAACAATGAATGAACTAACGCTAGAAAATTATCATTTTAATTTAAAAACGGACTAAAATGATCAATGTCGGCTTATTCTGTATACATTCGGGAGTATCATATTAAAAATTCAAATAAAAAGGTTGATATTTGCGCTATCAATTTGTAGTTAAAGGCTTTCTTATTTTATAGAACTTTAAATTCACAACGCAAAAACGAATAGCTTGAAGGAACATGTAATAGAAAAATGCATGTGTAAAAAGCAAATTTCGTTACGTAAAAATATTTATTTTATTTTGAAATATATTTAATATTTTCTTTCTTATTACAGATTATTATTATTAATCCTAACACATACATTTGTATTTATTACACTGAAATAACCATTGGAAAATAATTTCCTTCTTTACTAAGGTGATGCACTAGAATAAATTTGCGAATCTTGTCTTTCCTAGAACAAAGTGTAAACAAAGGCGTGAAAGATCAAATGTAAACAAATCAACACTGTCCTCAAAAATACAGTCAGTCGTTTTTTGACCATGGCAGAGGATAATAGCATTTTCGAATCATTCTAAAGTATCCTTTAGTTTTTGAAAAGTTAATCTTGATCTGAAGCGCAATTTTTTTAATTTGAGTGCTGTGTTATTCACTTAAAATAAAATAAAATGGAGTCTCAAAATTCCACTCAAATTGAGAGAAAAAAATCGAGAAATCCCGACTCTTGGAAATGCAACATTGCGAAAAAATGTAAAGATGAGGTAAATATGAGAATATTTTTTTAAAGTCAGGCTTAATAATGAAACTTCTGATTGAGAAAAATATTCGACTTCGCGTCTTTTAAGATATATATTCTTAAAAACTTTATTTTTCAATGAGAAAAAAATTAGTTATAAATTAAAGAAAAATGTCCTCTTCTATAGTTAGAATTGATCAGCAATGTTTTTAACAATGTTTATAATAAAATAAATATTTTTGTGTAACGAAAGTAGCTTTTCACTCATACATTTATCTGTTGCGGGTTTCTTTAAGCTATTCGTTTTTACGTTGTGAATTTAAAGTTCTATAAAATAAGAAAGCTTTTAACTACAAATTGATAGCGCAAATATCAACCTATTTATCTGAATTTTGACTATGGTACTCCCAAATGTATACAGAATAAGCCGACATTGATCATTTTAGTCCGTTTTTAAATTAAAATGATAATTTTCTAACGGTAGTTCATTAATTATTAATTATAATTTAAATTAACGATTTTACTAAGTAACTGTATCTGTGAGAAGCGCACAATCTTAGGAAATATTTCTACGCAAAAATCAACTCGATTCGTCAATTATTAATAGAGAAACGACAAGTTGATTATTGCGATGTAAATTGATTTTTCCCTGGATCAACGCGTTTAGTGAGCATCCCCTCTCCTGCGCCTACTGGGCTGGACGGACCGAGCGTAGAGGCAGTTCTGCAATCCGGTACCTCAAATCATCTTATAGATCCTGCAAGTATGAATTTAAAATTTTCTTAACATAAGTTCAATAGTTTTAGAAATCTGACCAAAAAATGGAAGAACAAAAGTATTAAACGAACTATATTCCTTTAACTCTTTCTGATTATCTGCCAGGAAATTATTAATCTCTTTGTTTTTTATTTGTTGAACTCTAATTGAAATATGTTTCTCAATTAACTTTTTTGGATAATGATTCAGAAAAAGGATATTCCTAACAATATTCAAATTTCTTGTGTCAAATGAATAATGGCACAAACCTAGAGCTCTGTGAACTAAGTTTTTAATTACTGCAATTTTGTTTTGAAAGGGATGAGCAGAAAGAAAATTTTAAATTCTACCTGAATATGTACTTTTTCTGTACCAATTGGTAATAATATTACCATTCCAGCCTTTAATCACTTCTATGTCCAAAAAACTCATTTTATAATCCTGTTCTATTTCCTGAGTAAATTGAAGTTTTGGATGAAAACTGTTAAAAGTATCAATGACGATCTGTAACTTTTCCAGAGGAACACATAATAAGGTATCGTCGACAAACCGAAAATGAAAAGGCAAAACAAAATCTAATTTTCCAAAAACAAAAACCACCAAATCTTCCAACACTAGTTCTGCTAAAATCGGAGAAATGAATGAACCTATGGGAGTAACAAACTTCTGTCTATAGAAAGATCCATTACATTTAAAATAAGTTGATTCCATAATAAAAACTATCCCTTCAATAAAATCTTTTTGACATCAACGAATACGGGTTTTTATATTAGTCCATCTATTTAAAATTGCCTTTTCAACGAATTCAAGGGGTATACTCGGCAACATTGCAATAACATCCAAAGAAATCATTAGATGGTCATCCGGAACCTTTTTTTGAAATTCTTTTTTGAAATTCCCAGCTATTTTTGACATAATACTGAGAAGTTGTGATAGAGTCCTTGAGAAACAAATTAAAATTTCGTTCTAAAGATTTGGTGGGAGTATTAATAGTTGCAATAACTATTCTTAAGGGATAGCCATCTTTGTGAATCTTTCTCAACCCACAACATCTTGCAAGAACTGTGTCTTCAGTGTTAACATCAGTCCATCTTACATTCTTTCCCAGAACTCCTTTCTTTCTCCAATTGTCAAGCATCTTAAAAGTGTCTCTTTTTAATTTTTTAAACTGATTTTCAGGTTATAATTCAAAATTATCATTATCAGAAAGCAAATTCTCCATATCCCTGATATAATTCAATTTTTTCATTCAAACAGTAATACTGCCTTTATCAGCATTCATGCAAACCATATCAGGGTTGTTTCTAAGAAACTCTTTCGTCATCATGAAACCTTAAGAAATTTTACGATCAATATAACTGATATGAAAACTATTTTTCTCAACAAAGCTTTTTGACAAGTGCGAAACCTTGTTTCGGAAATCCTGCTGATCCAAAATAGGAATTTTGTGTATATTTGATTCAATAACTTTTACTATTTCCATCATTTGTTTTGCCTTAATTTTTTTGCCTTTGGTTTTCGTTTATTCTTTGTGGTCCAAATTTGGTCGTTGGATTCTTGTTTTGTGTAACAGGGTTTTGCATAAACTCGGGATTCTTCTAACAGAAGATAGAGTTTATAAACAATTATTTAAACTTTCAGTATTATCAAAATAAGTAGTTTGAAAATAAATAGTATCAATTAAAAGTATGAATTTTCAATGCAAACAATTAACTTGTGACCGAAAAATGATATATTTTGAACATAATATGTGAATTTTCAATTAAAAACGATTTCCAGACGACAGTAGAATTGTGAATTTCTGCATTATAAAATTTCTGAAAAATAAAATTCCTAAATTATAAAAAATCCAAATAATGAAATTCCCCAATTGCAAAATTTCCGAATAACAAAATTCACGAATTGCAAATTCCTCCACTATACAATTTCCGAATAATTAAATTCCTCAATTATAAAATTCACGAATAATAAACTTTCTGAATTATAAAACTCCCGAATAATAACATTTCCTGAGTGAAACAATCCGTAATAATAAAATTTTTCAGTTGGATAATTCCTGAATTATTAAATTTCCGAAGAGTAAAATTCTCGATTTAGAAAATTCCCCAATAATTAAATTCCTGAATCATAAATTCAAGAAAAATAAAATTCCGTAAATATAAGATTGCTGTATTTAAAAATTACTAAATTATAAATTTGGAAATGAAAAAATACTGTAATTTCGAAATTCCTTAATAATAAAATTCCTAAACAGCTTATAATATTACCGAATTGAAAATTTTTCGAAAAAAACCGGTGATAAAATTTTCCCAAAAAATAAAATTCTCGATGCTGTAAAATTTTTGAATTCAAAATCTAAATAATATCATTTTCGAAGAATAAAATCCTGAATTGTAAAATTGTCTGAAAAATGGAATTCCCTAATTGGAAAATTCCCGACTTACAAATTTATGAATCCTGAAATTTCCGAAAAATCAAATTCCAGTATAAAAAATTTCCGAATCATAAAATTCCTGAATTATGAAATTCCTTAATAATAAAACTTCTTAATTTGGAAATATCAGGGTAATAATAAATTTCCCGAGCAGTTTAAAATATAATCGAATTGGAAAATTCCCAAAAAAATAAGACAAGGCCGGAAAATCATGAAGGATAGAATTCCCGACGCTTTAAAATCCCAACTTGGAAAATTCCCGAATAATAAAATTCCAAAATGATATAATTCGTCTTTTTGGTAATAAAATAATCCTTATATGAGTTTTCTACTAGAAGCAAAACAGTTTAATTTTAAGTCAAAAAAAATTATTGTTTAAACAAAACAAAAATAAACGAATTTTCAACAATCTGGATTCAACTAAAAAAGTGTAATTTTGAAAAGAATAGATGAATTTTCTATAAAATATTTTAATGTGCAACTTATAAAAGATAAACTTTCAACTAAACATCGACTCAATACATTATCAGATAAAACAATTAATTGTTATCGAAAAAACCATAACTTTTAACAAAATAAATAAATATTCTAATTCTTGTTTCAGTTTTAACCAAACGGTTTAATTTTGTACCCAAGCAGTTGATTTTAAAAAATCGTAACGGAACACGCATAATTAGTATATCAACCAAAAATAATTTTTGTTGTTAATCACAAAAAGTTAAATTTATCCAAAAAAGATTAATTTGCAACAAAATAGTTGAATCTTGCACCAAAACAGATTAGTTCTCAACAAACCAGTGGCATTTTTATTCAATATGCATACATCTTCATCAAAGAAGTCTAATTTTCGACTTAAAAGACTAATTTTCAATTTTCAATTTAAAACATAAATTTTGTATAAGAAATTGAAACTAAAACATATATTTTAAAGTGCAAATCGCAATTCTTTACAAGAAATGAAATTTAGCTGAGCATTCAGTTCAAAAAAGAATTGCAAGCCAAAGCATGAATTTCTATTGAAAAAACTTAAATTTTCAACCAAAAAATATCTTTGTAACTGGAATTTTTTTACAAATATATGAATTAAAAAACAAATAGAAAAAAAATTGTTAACGGATTAGCGAAATTATTCACAAAAAATGTGAATTTGCAAAAAAATTAAACACGCATGTTTTTATTTAAACAAATTAATTGTTAAGGAAATAGTTCAACTTTTCCCTAAAACAGGTCAATATCATACGAAACAATGATTTTTCAAGCAAAACCTCTTATCTTCTACCAAAAATAAAATTTAGTTAAAGTTTCAATTCAAAAACCAATTTTGAAACAAAAACATTAATTTCAGATAACAGAATTTAATTTTTTACCAAAGCTATACATTCTTTAAAAAACTGCTGAATTTTTAACAAAAAATAACTTTTTAGTGAAGGTTGAATTTTTTACAAATTAAGGTGGTAATTAAGGTTGTAATCATAGATTGGTAAGATGCGAACGTAAGACAAAATTCCATTGTAAAAAAGAATTATGTAAATTAATGTTTTTTGATGAGTTTTAATCGAAAATTTTCAGAAAAAATAATGTTTTTTATTTGAAGTTACATTATTTATAATATTTTGATTCTTAAAATCATAGAAAAACTATTTTTCAGATATCTGATTTTTGGCACGACAAGTACTTTAAATTAATTTCTCACTAAATAGTTAAATTTGCAAGAAAAACCTTTAATATTTGACAAAGAATATTAATTTTCTACAAAAAAGACGAACTTTTATCAAAATTCAGAAATTTTCAGCAAAATAGTAGAATTTTCCACTAAACATGATAAATTTTTAGTATAAAACAGAATAGTTACATTTTTATTGAAAGAAACCTGATTCTTAGCCGAAAAATTAGAATTTCAGAACAAAATAGTTAAATTTTCACCCAAAGAGATTAGTTCAGAATTTAAAATGGTGAGTACAAAAAAATTTAAGAAAAGAGCTGAACATGCAAATAAAGAGCTAAATTTCCAACTAAAAAGTTAATTTTTTTATAAAGAAGAATAGTTTTCTACAAAAAATAAAATGATTTATCCACAAAATATATGAATTTTTAACTGAGTAAGGAAATTATAAAGGACATAATCTTTAGAAGAGAAAATAGAGCAACCGATAAGGGTGTCTGAAATTTCATAATGGGCCAAGGATGCAAACAGATTAGAGAACTTACATTCACGGCAAATATTACATCAGCTCACAAAAAGAGAAAATGCTCGAAACTGTCTTAGGCTTAGCCTACTTATTTTTCATATGCGGCCTTTAGTGCCAATTTATTTAATCAATAATAAAAATGCAAATAAACAAATTGTCTCCAATTATGAAATCGTTAATTTCAATCTAACATCATGTTTCCTCATACAGTAATTATTGCCATACCTCTATTTTAATTAGAAATTAAAATGTAGATGTTATAAATAAATTAAAAATATAAATTTTTGGATTCCGGAGGAAAGAAGAGCTATGCTGAAAATGAGGGGGAGAAATTAGGGAATTAAAAATATCAGAAATACTGTTGAAAAATTAAAAAAAAGTCAGGTTGCGCATCTTCTTGTTTTTTTTCCTAATTGCTTTTTTTTAGGATAAACGCATCATGTCCTAACTTAAATTTTCTTTTTAAGGATATTCGAAGGATTCAAATTCACTATACATAATGCAAAATTAACAAACTTGAACCATATTTATATGAGAAAAAGCGTTCAAGGTCACTGGCGACCCGTCCTTAGTTGGGCTTTAGCGTTTAAGTGATGCGAACGATATTGTTTTTTTTGGTTCACCTATGAACCAGGTAGATAAAATTATTTGAAATTTTAATTCCAAAGTTTTTATGTTGAAAAGCTCAAAGTCTAAAAAAGATAGCAGCCAACAATGAAAAGTAACAGAAATATTGTTGCAAAACCAAAAAAAAAGTCGGATGGCGTGTCTTCTTGTCTTCTTTTCCAAATTACTTTTTCCAGCGTCACGATATCATATTCTTACTTGAATATTCTTTCAGAGGATATTTTGAAGATCTCATTTCACTATACATAATACGAAATTAATAAACTTGAACCATATTTATATAGGAAAAAGTGTTCAAGGTTACTGGCGACTCCGGGGTACTTCAACGAGGGTGACGACAAATAATGATAGATGTTATAAATAAATACTATATAGAACTTTTGGAATTATAGGGGCGTGGAGAGCTATGCTGAAAATCAGGGGCAAATGGGGCCTACCTGTCTAGTAAAATGGCGTCCTTAGTTGGGTCTTAGCGTTCGAGTTACCCAAACAAAATTGCTTTCTTGGATCACCTATGCACGAGGTACAGAAAATAATTTAAAGTTTAAATTAAAAAGTATTCTATGTTAAAATGCTTCCAATCTAAGAGAAAAATCAGCCGAACATAAAAAATAACAGATCTATTGTTGAAAAACCAAAAAAAAGGAGGATTGTGGGTCTGCTTGTCGACTCTTCTTAAATACTTTTTCCAGTGTAAACATATCATATTTTAACTTGAATTTTCTTGCAGCGGATATTCTGGCGTTTTTATTTCACTGTGCATAATACAAAGTTAACAAACTTGGACCATATTTATATAGGAAAAAGCGTTCAAGGTCACTGGCGATCCAGGTGTAACTCAAGGCGGGTTGCGAATGATAGTGTAGACCAGAGGGTAAATTTTTTGCAGAAGGAATTAATTTAGAAACGCTAAGTGGATTTAAAACGTGCAATAACTTTATAAACAAAAAATTTATAATGAGGTGTTGGCTGTGCAAATTAAATTTGAACGCAACTTGAATTTTTATCCCAGTCTTTCGAGTTGCCAAAAACTGTCCCTACGTGTGAAAGCGCTTTTTCCTTTGTTACCTTAAATAATTATAACTAACCAGGAATCATGGCTGAAATAAAACCAAAAACAAAACAGATTTTTCTTCGTTTCACTCTTTTATTTTTATTTTGTTAAATACATAAATCTCAATTATAATTGCTTCCTTATTTTGTATCAATCTCAAGTCGTAAATCAAACGGAGTTTAATTTTGTTTCGGCCAAAACTTTCAATTAAATTGAATCCAATTGGAAATTATAAAACAAGAAATAAAATTATTGTTATTTAAAAAATTGCACTTAATAGGAAAAAAAAAACAAAACTAAATTGCTTATGAAAGGGTCTATATGAAGGTGGTCATTTATATCCGCGTATAATAAATTTCTAGCAGTTAGAATTATTAAATCCTGAAGAATTTAAGGGCTTCAGTGAACTCAAGGAATTTAGAAGATGCAAAGAATTAAGAAAATTCCAGAAAATCAGGAATGCAGGGAATTCAAGAAAATAAGAGAATTCGAGAAATTAAAGGAATTGAAAAAATCAGAGATTTCAAGGAATTTAACGTATTGATCGAACTCGAAAAATTTAAAAAATTCAATGTATGCAGAGCTAGAATTGAGAGAATTTAAGGAATGAAGAGAATTTAAGTATTGAAGAGAATTCAAGGAATTGGGACAATTCAAGGAATTTAGAAAATTCAAGGGCTCCAGCGAATTCAAGAAATTCATAAACTATAAGGAATTCACGGAATACAGAAAATTCAGTGAATTCAGCGCAATCAAAGAATCCAAAGAATTTAGAGAATTTAGGTAATTCAGAGAATTTAAGGAATTCAGAGAATTTAGGAAATTCATAGAATTCAAGGAATGCTAGTAATTTAGGTAATACCGGGAATTTAAAGAAATCGGGGAATTAAAGTCATGGATCGCACTTAAGATATTCAGAACTTAAAGAAATTGAGAGAAAATGTTAAAAGTTCATTTTTAACCCTACAAAATTAATATATATTTTTTTATTCTATTTTTTTTTATTTAAAAATTCAACTTTTTGGTTGAGGATTTTTCAATTTTATTGATAATTCTTTTTTTTTGTAATAAATTAATCTTCTTGTTTAAAATTCTCCTTTTATTTTGAAAATTTAACTTTTTCGTTGAAAAATATTTGAAACGTATTGAAAATTTGTCTTTTATAGTAGCAAGTTAATTCTTGTTATTTATAATAAATCTCTTCGACTTTAAATTTCAACTTTCTGATTGAAAATTTTTTTGGTAAAGAATTATTCTTTTTTTTTAATTCCATGTTTTTGTTTCTAAATTTAACAACTAGGTTTTAAAGTTAAGCATACATTTTTTCTTTCTTTCTTAAAAATTCAAAATTTCGCTTGTGAATTCTTGAATTTTATTTAAAGTTCGTCTTTTGTTAATAAATTAATCTCTTCCTTTGAAATTCTTCTTCTTTGTTGAAAATTCAATTTTTTGGTTCAGGATTTTTCAATTTTGTTGAAAAATTGTATTTCTTGGTAATAAATTAATCTTTTTGTTTCACAATTGATCTTTTTCAGTTGAAAATTGGTTGTTTTTTTGTGTAAAAAGTTAATGTTATTCTCAAAACTTAATAATTTTGCTTAAAAATTCATCTTTTTGTTTAACAATTAATATTTTTTAGTTAAAAATCCATCTTTTTGGTTGAAAATTCTTAAACTTACTTAAAATTTCGTTTTAATCGGTAAATAATTAATGCTTTTTCTAAAAATTAATTTTTTTCTGTTAAAAATGCAACAATTCCTAAAAATGATTATTTCGTTTGACGATTCGAAATTTTGGTTAAAAATTCATCTCGTTGGTTGGAATTTCGAGTGTTTTATTAACATTTTTTTTGTTTTTTGTTGAAAAGTTATTGTAGTAATTGACAAATTACCTCTTCAATTTTTGGTATAAAATGTTTCTTTTCTAAGTAAAAATGCAATCTATCATTAAGATTGAACTATTTTGTAAAAACTCATTAATGTGTTGTTAAAGATTAATCTGGTTTAGTTAAAACTTCAATTTTTGTGTTGAAATTTCTTGTATTTTGTTGGAAATTGGTCTTTTTGATATAAAATTAACTTTTTAATAAAAATTGCATATTTTTGATTTAATCATTCCTGTTAATTCTTTCATAGTTTCTGTAATTCTGTTTAATAATTTAGCAATAAAAATCGACCAGTTGGTAGAAAATTAGTTTTTTTATAATTTTAAATTATTTAAACAAAATTAAAAGTTTAACTATTTTCTTTATAGTTAAAAATTTACCTTTCTTACTTTAAAAAATCAATAATACCCGGATTAACTGCCACATAAAATTCAATTAGGCACATTTCAACACTCACACTGAAAATCACTTCTTTATTTTAATTTTTATTTATTACCGAAGTTTAGAATTTACCAAACTCGCTATACACACACGCACACAAATTGGTTTATACGTAAGATCGCGGTTGCCCTTAAGGAAACGTTATTGGGGGAGGGGGGGGGCAAATAACAAAAGAATTTTAGAAGGGGTTGGGTAGGGCCAAAATGACCTTATGGAGAAAAATTTTACCTGCAGGGGTAACCTGTCACCGAATTTTATTCACTATAAATTTAAATCAAGTATTTGATTTAAAGTGGAAAATTTATATAAATAAATTTTTCCATTAGACAGTAAAGAAAAAATCGACTAAAAGAGACGAATGCGGCAAAATAGTTGAATTTTCAACAAGCGAATTCAATTTTTTAATTTTTTGAAACCAAAGTATGTATTTTTAGGCAAAAAGCTTAATTTTCAAAAATCCTCTTAGCCCCAAATGTATCTTATCCAACACTATAATTTGCAGATCCTGATATTTCTCTGACGTATACTGGCCCAATAATCAAATTGTTTTTCAAACAAATTATTTTCATCGTTCGAAGTCTGGGAAATTATTGTCTGAATTAAAGAAAATTGACCCTTGTTGGCATGTGTAAATGAATCTTTTTGTTTCAAATTTAATTTCTTTAACTTTAAAATTCAAGTTATTGGTTTCAAATTTTGTCGGAAAAAATTTATTCTTTTGTTTAAATTTCATCTTTTTGGATAAAAATTTAACAGTTAGTTTTTAAAGCTGAAATAATTTCTTAAAAATGAAAAATACATTTTTCTTTCTTTCATAGAAATTAAAATGTTTGGTTGAGAATTCTTGAATTGAATTTAAAAGTTATCTGGTTTGGTAATAAATTAATTTTTATTTTTAAAAGTCTTCTTTTTGTTGAAAGTTCAACTTTTTGGTTTAGAATTCTTGAATTTCGTCAAATATTCGTTTTTTTATCAGTGAGTGAATCTTTTCTTTTTAAAAGTCGTCTCTTTGGCTTAAAAATTAAAGTTTTTAAGTCAAAATGTTGTCCAGACTACTTTCTTAAAAATAAAATCATAAATTGTTCTTTCTTTTTTAAAAATTCAACATTTTGATTGAGAATTCTTGAATTTTTTTAAAAATTCGTGTTTTTGGTAATAAACTTTTTTTTTTTAATTTCTCTTATTGGTTCAAAGTTAAACAAATAGGTTTCAAAGTTGATCGACCTTCTTAAAAATAGAAAATTTGCACATTAAGTGCAAAAAATCATTTTAAGCCAAAAGCATGAATTTGTAATGAAAAAACTTAAATTTTGAACTAGAAAATGTCTTTGTTACAAAAATGTTGTATGTTTTACAAATATATGAATTAAAAAAAAAATAGAAAATACATATATTTTTTATCAAATAGCGGAATTCTCCACAAAAAATGTAAATTTGCAATACAAAATAAAACACTTATGTTTTTATTTAAACAAATTGATTGTTAAGGAAATAGTTAAACTTTTTTCTATAACAGGTCAATATAAAACAAAATGATGATTTTAAAGCAAAAACCCTTATTTTTACCCAAAATGAAATTTAGTTAAACTTTCAGTTTAAAAAACTAATTTTGGCCAAAGAACATTATTTTCAGATGACAGAATTTAATTTATTTCCAAAGCGATAAATTCTGCACAAAAATGTTGAATTTTGAACAAAAAATCACTTTTTAACAAATTGTTGAATAGTCAGATATATGAAAAAAAATATTTTTCTTATTATTTTAAGAATCGAAATATTATAACTGATGTCCTTCTAACTAAAAAAAAAACATTCTATGGCTCGCAACCGTTGATGTTTTTTGTGAGTTTTAATCAACATTATTCATAAAAAATAATGTTTTTTATTTGAAATTACATCATTTATAATCTTTTGATTCTTAAAATCATAGAAAAACTATTTTTTCAGATATCTGATTTTTGGCACGAAATGTACCTTAAATTAAGTTCTTACTAAATAGTTCAATATTCAACTTAACCCATTAATATTTTACAAAAAAGATTAATTTTCAGCAAAAACGGAAACTTTTGTCGGAATACAACAATTTTCAGCAAAATAGTCAAATTTTCCACTAAAAATGATCAATTTTTAATATAAAATAGAATAGTAATATTTTCAGTGAAAGAAACTTAATTCTTAACCGAAAAACTCGCATTATAGGACAAAATAATTAAATTTTCAATGAAAGAGATTAATTTAGAAATCAAAATAACGAGTTTAAAAAAATAAATTCATTTTAAGAAAAGAGCTGAACATTCAAATAAAAAGCTAAATTTCCAACTAAAAAGTTAATTTTCTTAACAAGAAGAATAGTTTCGTACAAAAAAAATCAGATTATTTATTCACAAAATATATGAATTTTTAACTAAGTATGGGAATTATTAATGTTAATAATTTTTAGAAGAGAAAATAGAGCAACTGATAAGGGTGTATGAAATTTCATAATGGGCGAAGGATGCAAACAGATTAGAGAACTTACATAACGGCAAATATTACATCAATTCACAAAAAGAGAAAATGCTCGAAACTGTCTTAGGCTTAGCTTACTTATTTTTTGTGTACGGTCCTTAGCGCTAATTTATTAAATCGATGATCACATTGCAAATAAACAAAGTGTCTCGAATTATGAAATCGTTAATTTCACTAAAACATCATATTTCCTCATGCAGTAATTATCATGCGGGAAATATCTTTTTGAAGAAAGTAGATTGCCATACCTCCATTTTAATTTGAAATTAAAATGTAGATATTATAAATAAATTAAATATATAACTTTTTTCATTTCGGAGGATAGGAGAGCAATGCTAAAAATGAGGGGGAGAAATTAGAGAGTTAAAAATAACAGAAATATTGTTGAAAAATAAAAAAAAGTGACGTTGCGCATCTTCTTGTCTTTTTTTCCTAATTACTTTTTCTAGGATAAACGCATCGTATTCTAACTTAAATTTTCTTTTAGAGGATATTCGGAGGATTCAATTTCACTATACATAATACAAAATTAACAAACTTGAACCATATTTATATGAGAAAAAGTGTTCAAGGTCACTGGCGACCCGTCCTTGGTTGGGCCTTAGCTTTTAAGTGACGTGAACGAAATTGCTTTTTTTGGTTCACCTATGAACCAGATAGATAAAATGATTTAAAGTTTCAATTCAGAAGTTTTTTACGATGAAAAGCTTAAAGTCTGAAAGGTATGGCAACAAAAAGTGAACAGCAACAGAAATATTGTAGCAAAGCCCAAAAAAAAGTTGGATGGCGTGTTTTCTTTTCTAAATTATTTTTTTCAACGTCACGATATTATATTCTATCTTGAATATTCTTTTAGAGGATATCCTGACCATTTAATTTCACTATACATAATACAAAATTAACAAACTTGAATCATATTTACATAAGAAAAAGGTTTCAAGGTCATTGGCGATCCGGGTGTACTTCAACGTTGGTGACGAAAAGTATTCATACATCTTATAAATAAATTCAACCCAGAACTTTTGGAATTCCTACTAATTCTTATTTCCTTCTTTTTATAATTTTTTTATTTTTAATCTTGTTTTTTACGATTAAATAAAAACTAATGCGCATGTGCATAGGGTCTAATACAGGAACCTATATAGGGTCCTAAAAAGAATCCTGTGTCCTCTGTCGTATTTTCTGTGATTTTTCCAAAAATTTAATTTTTTTTATTTTTAATCTTACTTTTTACGATTCAAAGAAAATCTACTCATCCTATCGAAAATAATTAATAATAAATTTATAGATTTTTTTGGGCGAACAACTTTTTTCTGTTCATTTTTGTTCATACCTTGTGTCGTTTCCAGGGCGAACAATTTGAGATTTTTTATTTTTTTCGTATCTTGCATAGTTTAAACAAAAAATGGAATTTTTAGATTTCTTATTATTTTTGGTACGATCAAATTTTAAATGTTCAACTTTTCGATAAAATTAAAAAAATGTTACCATAACCATGTACGGCTCTTCAAAAAGCAACGTTTTTCTTCTCTTGACTTTTTTCGTATCATGCTTTGTTTGGCGTAAAATGTTCATTTTAGTTTGTTTTCTTGGATTTTGAAAATGCTATAACTCTGGTAATTTTTGATTTTTTGGAAAAAGACATTCGGATAAACTGTTCGACTTTTTGAATACTATGAAGAACCGTACAAAAAATTGTTGAATTTTGAAAAAAGTGGTCTCAAAAATATTCAAAATGTGCCCAGTTTTTGAATTTTTATCCAAAATGGCTGGCTACCGAACTTGACCTTTGACTTAGGAAACTAAACAATTGTACCAAAGGCCAATCTAATAGATTATTTTTTTCAAAAGTTATCTTTTTCACAGACAGACAGACATACAGACATACAGACGGTCATACAAAAAGACACAAACATTCGGGAAAACCTGTTTTTTGGATTCAGAGGTTCTCAAAACGTGGAAATTTGACAAAAACTGGGGGGGGGGGGGTCAAATTTTACACAAATCTAATACCTTCTCTGATGAGAATGTAAAAGCGTTCAAGGTCACTGACGACTCGGGGGTACTTCAAAATTGGTGATGAAAAATAGTGATAGATGTTATACATAAATCATCAACAGAACTTTTGGAATTCCGAGAGTGTGGAGAGCTATGATGAAAATTAGGGGAAAATGGGACCTACCTGTCTAGTATAGTGTAGTCCTTAGTTGGGCCTTAGCGTTCGAGAGACCCGAACAAAATTGCTTTGTTGGGTCACCTATGAACCTGGTACAGAAAATCATTTGAAGTTCTAATTGAAAAGTATTATATGTTAAAACGCTTAAAATTTATGAGAAAAATCAGCCGAAACTGAAAAATAACAGAACTATTGTTAAAAAAAACCACAAAAAAGGGGATTGTGGGTCTGCTTGTCTTGATTTTTTAAATACTCTTTCCAGGGTAACCATATCATATTCTAACTCTTATTTTCTTTTAGCGGATATTCTGACGATTTCATTACACTATACATAATTCGAAATTAATAAACTTGAACGATATTTATATAGGAAAAAGCGTTCAAGGTCACTGGCAATCCGGTTGTAACTCAAGGCGGGTGCGAAAAATCGTGTAGACCGGACCGCTGTTGGCTATTCGAATTAAATTTGAACGTAACTTGAATTTTTAACCCAGTTTTTAGAGTTACCAAAAATTGTCCCTACGTGAGAAAGCAGTTCCTCCTTTGTGACCTTAAATAATTAATAATAATCAGGAATCGTGACCGAAATAAAACAAAAAAGTTTTTTTTGTTTCACTCTTTTATGATTATTTTCTTAATGACTTATATCTGAAGTCTAATTCCTTCCTTATTTTGTATCAATCTCAAGTGGTGAATCAAACAGGTTTCAACATTTTTTTCGGTCGTGGAAACAAAACGTTAAATTGAATCTAATCGGAAATAATGAAACAAGAAATAAATTATTATTTTTTAACTAATGTACGTAACAGAAAAACTAAACAAAACTAAATTGCTTATGTAAGAGTCTATATGAGGGTGGTCCTTTGTATCCACACATAATAAATTTCTAGCAGTTAAAATTATTAAATCCTAAAGAATTCAAGGACTTCAAGGAAAACAAGGAATTTAGGAAATTCAAGGAATTCAGGCAATTCAAGAAACTCAGGGAAGGCAGCGAATTCAAGAAAATTAGAGAACTCGAGGAATTACAGGAATTTAAAAATCAGAGATTTCACGGAATTCAACGTATTCGTCGAACTTGAAAACTTTAACGAATTTAAGGTATGCAGAGCTGGAATTCAGAGAATTCAAGGAATTAGGACGATTCAAGGATTTAAGAGAATTCAAGGAATAAGGACAATTTAAGGAATTTGGAAAATTCAAGGACTTCAGCGAATTCAAGAAATTCATCTAATATAAGGAATTCAGGGACTTTAAGGAATTCAGTGAATTCATAAAATTCAGCGAATTCAATTAATTCAAAGAATTCAAAGAATTCCTAGAGTTGAGGGAATTCAGAGAACTTAAGGAATTCAGAAATTCAAGAAATTCAGGGAATGCAGAATATTCATTAAAATCAGATCATTCAAGCAATTCAGGGAATTCAAGTGATTCAGGAAATACAGGGAATACAGGGAATTTAAAAAATCAAGGAATTCAAGGCGATGATTTTTTTTTCCTGAAAAATGTTTTTGGTTTTTAAAAAATTTAACAAGTAGGGTTTAAAGATGAGCTACTTTGTTAAAAATTAATATTTCAGTTGGCGATTCAAAATTTTAGTTAAAAATTCATATCGACTGTTGGAATTTTAACTGTTTTGTTAAAATTGTCTTTTAGTTTTTGTTGAAAAATTATTCTGGTAATCGAAAATTTACCTATTTAATTTTTGGTCTAAAATGATTCTTTTCTAAGTATAAATTCAATCTATCGTTGAAATTGAACCATTTAGTTAAAAACTCGTTAATGTGTTGCTA
This sequence comes from Belonocnema kinseyi, assembly GCF_010883055.1. Classification (NCBI taxonomy): domain Eukaryota; kingdom Metazoa; phylum Arthropoda; class Insecta; order Hymenoptera; family Cynipidae; genus Belonocnema; species Belonocnema kinseyi. The sequence goes on from NC_046657.1 coordinate 67,797,643, forward strand.
AAAATCATCTAGTTTAGTTAAAAATTCAACTTTTATGTTCTGATTTCTTGTATTTTGTTGGGAATTCGTCTTTTTAAAATAAAATTCGCATTTTTTATCAAAATTTCTTATTTTTGATTTAATAATTCCCGTGAATTTTTTGGTAGTTCCTGTGATTCTGTTCAATAATTTAGAAATAAAAATCGACTATTTGGTAGGAAATTAGTTTTTTTATAATTTATAATTATTCTGTTAATTAAAATTTTGACTATTTCCTTTTTTGTTAAAAATTTACCTTTCTTACTTTAAAAAAATTAAGTGATCAAGATGTCTTTTTATTTTTTCTATTAAATAAGTTTTTTATACAAATTTATACGAATAAATTTTTCCATTCGACGGTAAAGAAAAAATCGACTGTAAGAGATGAATGTAACAAAATAGTTGAATTTTCAACAAAAGAATTTGATTTTTGAATTGTTTTAAACCAAAACATGTATTTTTATACAAAAAAATATTGACTTTTTACTAGAAGTGAAAATTAGATGAACTTTGAATTGTAATGAAAAAACTTGAATTTTCATCCAAAAAATGTCTTCGCAACCAAATTTTTGGATTTAACACAAACGTATGAATGAAAAAGCAAATAGAAATACATACATTTTTTATCGAATAGTGAAATTTCCCACTAAAAAGGGTGAATTTGCAATAAAGAATCAAGTACTTAAATTTTTATTTAGCAAATTAATTTTCAAGGAACTAGTTCAACCTTTCCGTAAAACAGGTCAATTTAAGTGTTAAAATTTTAAAAGAAAATGACTTTTTAACAAAACTTTGAAATTTTCTACAAATTAAGGAAATTTTTCACTTAATAGTTAAATTTTCAACAATGTTTGACGAAAAAGATCAATTTTCTACAAAAAAAGCAAATTTTAATCAATTTTAAGAAAATAGTTGAATTTTCTCATGAAAATCATAAATTTTTAATAAAAATGGATCAGTCCAATTTTTGTTTGAAAAATTAATACCTAAATAAAAAGCCCGATGTGTTGGAAAAATAGTTAAATTTTCAACCAAAGAGATGAATTTATAAATTAATATGATGAGTTTCAAAGAAAATTAAGTTTCAAGAAAAGAGCTTAACATTGAACCAAAGATCTAAATTTCTAACCAAGAAGCTTATTATATAAACAAAAATAATAATTTTCTGGAAAAAAGAGATGAATAATCTAAAAAATATATTATTTTTTAACTAACTATATATATAATTAACATTCTCGTTTAAAATTTTAGGATTACTTTGGTCTTTATTATTGTATTTTTATTATGATAAAAACTTTATTAGTCAATAAAAATAAATTAAAATTATAATTTTAAGATAAAAGAATGTAAGAAAATTTTTTCATAAATAAATTTTAATTAAAAGTGAATGAAAATGACGTTTGGTTTCCGGAAGCTGAAAATCAGTTATCTATCTTCAAAATCGCTTAGTTTTCAAGTTCAGTTTACAAGACGGTGAATTGCTTAATTTATGTAAACGATGAAAATTCAATAAGCTTCTATTAGTCTCCGTTTGAAGTATTTGTGCCATTAGTGATTATTGAGATAACGGCTTGCGTCGATTTTTCATAACTTACTATTCATCAGTTGCATTTTTCTATTTTCGGTGACTATAACTTTGGCAATTTTATTTCATTCTATTGGTAAGTAGATAGTGTATAATTAATTTAAGTAGTGCCAAAGAAAGATTTACAAAATGATTTTTAATCTTTTGCTAACAGGATGCATATTTTTTATTTTAAGTCATCAAAAAAGAGTTACAAATTTGTGAGAAACTTTTGATATAAAAATACATTTGGAATAAAAAAAAACTTTTTAAATTAATTTTTTGAAAAACGGCTCAAGATACAATAATATTTTATTTGAAGATTATTTTTCGTATAAATTATATCTAAGAATTTTCTTAGAATTCTCAATAAAATTCTACCCTAAAACTTGATTTTTCAAATAAAAAAGCGAAACGAATTTTTGAGAAAATTCAAGAATTCTTAACCAAAAAGTTAAATAGTTAAGAAAGAATTTTTTTAATGTTTAAGAAATTAGTTTAAATTTAAAACCTATTTGTTACATTTTAAAACAAAAAGATGAATTTTTAAACAAAAACATTAATTTTTTACAAAAAAAAACCAACGATTTTTTATACAAATTAAATAATTTTCTACCAAAAATTGAATTTTCAACTGCAAAATTAATTTTATTTTTATTGATGTTATTATTAATAATATTATTAATTATTATTGATTGATAATGATTATTATTGATTATTAATTATTATTAATTATATTATATTATTAATTATATTGCTATTAATTATGTTTCATTAATTTTAATTTTTAAACAAAAAGATTAATTTATAACCAAAAAATACAAATTTTCTCAAAAATCTTGGAATCATCAAACAAAAAGTTGTACTTGTAAGAAAGTGGAAGAAAGTCGTTCAACTTACAAACCTAGCTGTTAAATTTTTAAGAAAAAATATGAATTTTCAAACAAACAAAAATGAGATTTGTACAAAAAAAAATAAATAAATTTTTAATAAAATTCAAGTTTAATTTTCAAATAAAAAACTAAATTTTCAAACAAAAATATTAATTTACTAACAAAAAATACGAATTTTTAACGAAGTTTATGAATTATGAACCAAAAATTTGGATTTGTAATTAAAAAAGATAAATTTTTGAGCAAGAATATTAATTTAATACCAAAAATCCAAATTTTTCTATAAAATTTCAGGATAATCAATTAAAAAGATGAACTTTTAACAAAAGAAGAAAAAAGCTCGTTGAATTAAAAACCCAAAAATGATCAATTTTTGATAAAATTCAATAAGTTTTTAAGAAATTAGTTCAACTTTAAAATCTAGTTGTTTAATTTTTAACGGAAAAAAAGAATTTTTTCACAAAATTCAAGAATTCTTAAATAAGCAGTTGAGTTTTCAACTATAAAAGACAAATTTTTTAACAGAAAGTTAAATTTTGTACCGAGACAAAACGAATTTTGAAGAAAATTGAAGAATTATCAACCAAAAATGTTAATTTTCCAAAAAAGAGATGAATTTTTAATCAAAAACATTAATTTACTAACAAAAAAGACGAATTTTGAACGAAATTTAAGAATGCTTAACCAAAAAGTTTAATGTTCAACAAAAAGAAATAATTTTTGAACAAAAATAGTAATTGACTAACAAAAAATACGAATTTTCAGTCAAATTAAAGAATTCCCAACCACAAAGATGAATTTTTAACTAAAACAAAAATTAATTTAAAAACAAAAATAATAATATACTACCAAAAAATACGAATTTTTGATATAATTCAAGATATCTGCCCCAAACAGTTGAATTTCCAAATAAAAAAATCAGTTTTTGAAAAAATAGTTTAACTATTTACCACAAAAAAGTTTGAACAAAATTTAAGAATTCTGAACCAAAAAGTGGAAGTTTCTACTACAAAATATTAATTTTAAACTAAAATTTAAATTGACTACGAAAATGGACAATTTTTCAATTAAATTCAAAAATTCTCAACCAAAAATTTTTTTTCAACCAGAAATTTTTACACAAAAAGATTAATTTTCTACTAAAAACATTCAACATCTGGAAACGAACTGAAAACGTTACCATGCGTACTTTTAGAAACAAAAATTTCTCTAAATTCTAAAAGTTTGATATACGTGTAACGTTACTGTTACTGTACCC
>NC_046657.1:67801385-67857109 GCF_010883055.1 Belonocnema kinseyi
CCCTTCCAATAAGCGATCGTAGGTTTTGTGAGACACCTCCCGTCAAGTGGTAACGCTTCCAAAATTCATGCGCTCTCCAGAGCGTTCCAGTGGTGGGGGAATCTCATTCCGAGAAAAGTTATTCCCCTACAAAACCGATCGCGTCACTATTGAGAAGCGGGACTGTATCTTGCAAGTTTGAGACTTGCTAAAGAAGTTTTCCGGGTAGCGACTTGACCGGGAAATCGGGAAATGACCGAGAATTTTATTAAAGAAAGGGGAATGTACATCTGATTACAGTAAAACTCACATTTTCATTATTTAAATAATTTTGTTTAAGTTAAAAAAGTGACTTCTCTTTTATCTACAGTCATCAGGCACATAGGTGTATTTACAAGGTTACGGATTCATTTAGTTATTTAAAAATGCAAATACTTGCTTAAAAGTTAAACTCCCTTATTAAAAATTATTTTTTTTTATTGAAGATTCGTCATTTTAATTGAAAATTCTTTTCTTGCTGAGAAGGTAACCACTGTTTTGAAAATCAATTTTTTTATCTAGAAATTTAATAATTCCAGTAGAAAATTTAACTCTTTCGCTGAAATTAAATAAGCTTTTTTCGAAGAATAAGATTTTTTAAAGAAAATTGAACGATTATACTTTTGGTCGAAAATTTATTTTCTCCTTTTTTCAATTCCTATCTTTCCCCTAATGAGCAAAAAAGTAAGATAGTTTGAGAATCTGTTTTTTTTTTATTGTAAATTCCTTTTGTGCTTTCATTTAAATATTGATCACCTTTGTTGCAAATTGATCTTTCTGGCTTAATATTAAACTATTGTAGTCAAAGTTTCACAATTTCAGTCAAAATTCAATCACTTTGTTTGAAAATAATACTATTTTTTTTAGTTTTTATTAATGTAATTCTTTTAACTGAAAATTTAACTTATTCCGCTCGAATATTGAAAATCATCTTTTTCTTAGCCAGTTAATCTTCTAGTCTAATAATTATTCACTTTGGTTAAAAATTCAAGTATTCCAGTTAAATGTTTATGCATTTAGTTATAAATTCATTTTAAGTTTTAGTTTAGAAATAAAACTCCTTGGTTAAAATTTGCACTCTTGTTAATTTTTTTCTAAGATTCATAATTTTAATAAAAAATTCATTATTTGGGTTTAAAAATAAACTATTTAATTGAAAAATTGTTTTTTCTTTAGACGAAAAGAAATTTTTTCTGAAAATTCAGCTGATTTGTTGAAAATTTATTTTCTTTTTGGTTAAAAATTATTTGTTGTGCTTAACTGAAAATGTGAATATTGGGCAGGTTTAATATGCCATAATATTAATTTAAAACCTCATTTGTTTTTTTAAACATTTATATTTTAAGTTATAATTTAATATTTATAATTAGAAAATAATTTTTTTTCAGTTGAAAATATGTCATTTTTGGTAAAAATTATTCATTTTGTTTGAAAATGTATATTTTTTGTCTTAAGTTCCATAAATTTATTTAAATATTTATTATCATAGTTGAATATTTCATAGTCTTAGTTAGATAATCATCTGATTGGTTTAACATCAACTTTTCCAACTTAAAATTTAATTATATATGTTTGGGTTGACAATTTTTTTTCAGTTAACATAAAGTTTTGTTAGTTTGAAAATTTAACTATTTCAATTGAAGATTCATTATTTTGTTAAAAATTTATGTTTCTGTTTTGAAATTCAGCTATTTCTTTTGAAGATTCATAATTTTCATTAAAAATTGATGAGTTAGGTTAAAAATTAATTTTATTAACTAAAAATATAACCATTCTATTTTCAGTTAAAATTTGATGTTTTTATTTTATAATACAACTGTTCAGTTGAATCTTTGTCTCCTTTAATCAAAAATTTAACTATTGTTTAAAAAAATGGATGTTTTTTTGTAATAAATTGTTTTTTTTGTTTGTAGAAAATTAATCTATTTGTTTCAAAATGTATCTTTGGGGTTCAAAATCCAACTATTTCAGTTAAATATTGATCTTTTCAGCAAAAAATTTATATTCTTGGTTAAAAATTCAACTATTGTAAATAATTCTTCTAACTGAAATTTAAACTTTGTCCATTTTTCTTGAAAATTGACATTTTTAGTTGAGAATTAAATTAGTTGGAAAAATGAAGAAGGTGGGGTTTTCAAAAAAAAAAATTTTCTTATGTTTCGGGAATTTGAAAAAAAAGATTTTCTGGAAAACTGCACATTTTTATTTTTTCGAATATTTTTTAAAAGTCTAATAATAAAAGAAAGGCATCTTAACAGCTTCATGTGGGCTAAATCCTTTTTGATAAGAGCAGAGTTTGTTTTTTGAATGTTATTTTTTTCATTTTTTTTGTAAACCATGCATGACATCACAAAATGACAATAAACATTTTTCGTAGAATTTTTTAAGGCGTCCATCTTACTTACAAAAATGTCTTTTTTGTCAAACTACAAGTTCCAACGAAACTAGAAAAAAATTTAAATTCCTGTTTTTGTGAAAATTAATTTTTCCTAAAAAAACCGGTTCAAAGAGAAAAATTAGAATTCTTTGAAAAACAAAGCCGAAAAAAGTAATAAAATGTAATAAACATTGTGTTTAATAGTATGCAACATAATATAGAAAAGTTCGCTTTTTGAACAAATGGTGTTTTCGTTAAAGCCGAATGAGCTTCAACAAAAGAGAATTAACAATCACGAAATTACAGTTTTTGATGATAAAAATTTAATCTAATTTACTGAAGATTCACAATTTTAGGTGGAAATTCAATCATTGTGTTATGAATATACATTTTAGTTCAAGTTTATACTTGTTAGAAACTACTATTTTGGATTGAAATTTAAACTTTCTTCTAAAGAATTTATTTCTTTGGCTTGAATCTAAACTATTTTTTTGCAAATGGAACTGTTTTTAATTGAGATTTAATGCCTTTTGTATATAAATGCGACTATTTGTTGGACAATGTATCTTTTTTGGTTCAACAGTTCTTGGAAGAACATTCATTTATTTAAACAAGTCTAGAAAAAATAAAACAATTTTTTATAAAACGAACTTTAAATAACTGTGAATGATATTAAATTAAATTTTTAATTTCTTTTCCAAGTTATTTTAAGACTTTTGCGTTATTAGTTTTATAAACTCAACTTATTTATCCATTTTTATGACGCACTTTCTTCTAATTTTTAAGCCGTATTTTTTTTAATTAATGTTAATTCCAGTGGATTTTTGCATTTCCTCATTGCTCGGTCTCAGCTTGCAAGTTTGGTAACACAAAGGCAAATATTTTCGTTTTATCATAAAGCCAATAATGAAGAAACTAGAAAAAATTTATTTGTTGTTCTATTTCAGAAATGAGAAAATTAATCTCTATATTATGCTTGAATTTGATTTAAAAAACATCAGATTAATGTTTATTTAATAAAGGACGTACTTACATAATTACGAAGTAATAGGATGTATGGTATGTCTTTTATTTTTGCATTCTAGATTTTTTTAATCGTCTTTAATTTTTTATTAATTTAAGTATTGAATTTTAGTGGAAAGTATGCTTTATACTGAATATGTATCCGATTATCTCATATTTAAGTCAATATTATTATATTATGTATTAAGTGAATAAATATGGATCTGATGCTTTTACAAAGAAATTTAAAAAGTATAGAGTTTAATGTTTACATATTTAAATAAAACAAAAGATAAATTTCTTCAATTATCATAATTCTTGGCTATGTTATAAAAAGAAAATGTTTGCCTTTGTGTTATCAAAAGTTCAAGCTGTACTGACTTTAATGAAAATCCACCAAATAATTAAAACTTTCAAAGTTTAAGTCAAATTTCGGAATCTTTGAATCTTGAACCCAAATTCGTATCCTTGAAATATTGAAAGTAATTTATTGTTTTTAGAAATTAATTCCCAAAGAATATTAAAAAATATTTTTAAAAATTACCGAATCTGTACAAATAAATAATAATGTGAAAGATTTTAAAGTATCTTTTTTTTAAATTTTGCAGGATTTATTTCAACGTTTAGGAAACGTCAAATAACTTTAAAAGATATTCAAAAGCTTTGAAAAAATTTTAAAAATAATTTGAGATATGTTAAAGATTTCATAAAAAGTAAACTTAAATTTAAATTTTTTAAGATTTTGAAATAAAATTATGTAGCTTCGAAGGATTCTGAAAGACTTCAAGATAATACAATTTTTTTAAGGTTCCTAGAAAAATTCAAAGTGATTCTGGGCTTGAAAGTTCAACAATTTGCATAAACTTATTTTTCTTTCTTGTTGAATATATATTGTCTTTCTAAATTGATCTTTTTTCTTTGGAAATTCATATATTCAGCTAAAAATATAATTATCTTCGTGAAAATTGCATTACTTTATTAAAATATAATGTTTTTCGTTAAAAACTTTCACTGTTTTTTTAAATTTGTTCATTTGAACCAAAAAATTAATTCTACCGAATTGCATTTTTATTGTCATTTTTAACAATCCAAACGACTTTCAAAAAATTCAATTATTTTGATTAATTCATTGAACAACTTAGTTATTAATTCATCTATTTGGTAGAAAATTTTATTATTTTGTCCTTTCAGTTGAAAATTCAGCTAAAAATTGGAATATTTTTACTTTTAAGAAAAAGTCCATTTCCTTGATCGTCAATTTTTGTCTACAAAAATTTTTCGTGACAAAATAGTTAAATTTTCAAATAAACAGTTTAATTTGGAACCAAACGGTTTAATTTTTTACCAATGTACGTGTAGTTTAATTTTCAACCAAAATAAGGATTTTTCGACAAGAAAGTTGTATTTCCGACGCGAAAATAAAAATTTGCATTAAAGGGGTAATTTAAAATTTAGTGCTTTAATTTTGTACGTTCTCATTTTCAATGTTCTAAATTATAGAATTTATCAATGAACTTAAAAATTTTCAAAATGTTATTATTTTCAGCTATTTTAAGCGGAAAATATTGAAAATTAACAGATTAATTTTTGTTAACTGAAGACTACGTATATTAGAAGTTTAATTTTTTCTATTTCGAATAGAACTTCGAAGTATTTCAATCAGTGCAGTAGAACGTCGATTATCCGGCCGTCGATTATCCGAGGCTCCACGTTATCCGAGGTAACGGGACTCATCCAAGCACTCCGCATTAACCTCAGATAATCGAAGTTCTATTGTAATATATTTTAAAGCATAAATGTATTTTATAAAAACTTTTCCGCTTCAAACGCTTTCAATATTTAATTGTTCAATTCTTCAAGTCTGCGTTTTTAAATTCTTTAAATTATAAACGTAAAATTAAAAATTAAAATCTAAAATAAGAAATCTTAAAATCAAACGATTTTCGAATTTCTCATTGTAAAGTGAATGGTATCATAATTGAAAAGATAAAAATTCAACTCATTATTTTAAAAGCTGGTAGGATCGAACTTGAACCGATTTTTCTTCTAACGACTTTTAAGTTTGTCAGTCAAAAATAATTTTTGCAAAATAGACTTATACAAGAGCTTCTATAGGGTGTCACAGAAGTAGCGGAACAGGCCTGTATCTTATAAAGTCAGCTATTTTTAACAAAGGTGGTGGTCATTATCGTATAAAATTTTAACAAGTAAACTGATGATGGCCTTAGTTTGACGTTAATAATGACCTTCATGGTTATTTGAAGGTCAACATTTAAAAAATGAAAACGTCTCTTTTTGAAACTGGCAATCGAGAGAGCGGAACATTTTTTTCATTATAAAATGCGTATAGGGCATATGTTCCGTAAGACCTTAAAGGTCACCCTAAGGTCATTGCAACTCAAACAATGTTTTGATGACTATAAGGACAGCATTATTGGAAAATATTCCATAACGGACAAACTTATATAAGTATCACGCGTTGATGAGAGTTTAAACTTTGACCTTAACTGTCACCCGGTGGCCGTTGCTTTGACCTTGCGAATAACCTTAATGACCTTCATAGTTACTTCAAGGTCAATTGTTTTTATAATGAAAAACTTCATTTTGTCATCGGCAAATGTAAGAATTGGAAATTTTACATTCAAATGCACACTTATGTAATATGTTCCGAAAGACCTTAAAGGTCACCCTAAGGTCATTTTAAATCAAACAATGTTTTGATGGCTATCATAACAGCATTATTGTAAAAATGCCATAGCCGATAATTTTATGTAAGTATAACGCGTTCATGAGAGTCTAAACTTTGACTTTGACCTTGATAATGACCCGGCGGGCGCTGTTTTGACCTTGGAGATAACCTTAATGACCTTCATGGTTATTTCAAGGTCACCTTTTTTATAATGAAAAGCTTCAGTTTGTCACCGGAAATCATAATAAAGGGAAATTTTACAATCAAATATGTATTTAGGTCATAAGTCGTCTATAACGGGAACTTCTTTTGCAGGGCTGCATTGTATTATACATATAAATTGTATACACATTTGTATTTGGATTTTTATTAATTAATTAAATTTTTAACAAAAAATTGAATTTCTAACTCGAAGGTATACATTTTTAACAAAAAAGTCAATTTACGAGAAGGTGTGAGCAGCCTAACCAAAAAGGATGATTTTTTAACCACAAAGATTAATTTTCAATTTGAAAAATCGATTTTCAGCTAAGAATGGAATGGGCACATTTGTAGCCGCAAAACCTTCTTATCAATAAAAAAGGAATATCTTTTGCTAGAGGGAAGGCTTATATCAAAGTATGTTCACTTCCAATATTTTCTTTTATTAAAGATTTTAAAAAAAGCATATAGCGTAGTGTCAGATCATCAGCCAATCAGATTGTAGATAAAAGTGGAGGGAGGCCGACGGCCAGGTGGGGAAGTTGGGTTGATAGGGGAGAGGGTAATCTCGATGAGCAAGGCAATATAGAAGTATCAGGAGCAGTTAGGAAAGATACGCTTCGAAGGGGAGTTGCTAGAAATGATATGGGAAGACCCAAAGGAAAAATTGAAATGATGTGTGCAAAAGCAGGTATTTAGAGAGAACAAGAGAGGAATGGTGAAACCGTGCTGGTAGAGGTAATGTGAAAAGATGAACAGAAATTTGAAAAAGGAAAAAAGAAGTGGAAAGAAGGAACTGCAAAAAGGAAGAAATACGTAGAAATAAGGAAGAGGAGTTGAGAAGTGTTCAGATAGAAGGGAACGTGTGAAAGATTAGTTATAGGTTTAAAAAAGGAAGGGTTGGGATAAGTAAGAAGATCGGGCGTAAGCAATGGAGGGCATGTGTTAAAGAAATATTTCATGGCTAAGTTTCTCGGAAAAGACATGAGTTGATTATAAGAACGAGGTAGGTAGATAGAAAGAAGCTGAATAACGAGAAGATAAAAAAGTAGATAAGGAAAATGAAAAGTTTTAAGCAGCAGGGTTAGATGGTGTAGAGAACGAAGCGTGGCAGTTTAGCACACAAATAGTAGGGTAGAGGCTGAAGGGGTTAGTGAAAAAAGTTACAGAGGATATACGTTAATAAATAGGGTGCGCAAAGTGTACTCGATGGTGTTGGCGGAGAGACTAAAGAAGGATGTAAAGTGGGATAAGCATGGATGTATTATTACATGAAATAGGGGACAAAAGGGCAGTCACATAGGTGTAGAGAGAATTGGGTGAGATGGAAAAGATATGGAGAGAAGAGAAAGAGGAATAGAAAAGGAATTATTTAAATATGAGAGGAAATAGGTGGAAATAGTTGTGTAAGCAAGTCATTTCCTAATAACAGCAGGCTGATTTTAAAGAACATTGTTGAGTTTCATTTCAATTCAGCTAATATTGACGATTCGGAAAACAATTTACAAAATCTTCTTTCTTTCTTATACGAAATAAGAGTTAAACTTCATTCGGCTTGCGCAACCTCTAAATATCAATTTTTAGATTATTATTTTTGTTTCATTTTTTATTATAAAAAAGTAAGCGATACGGTGTTCTTTGTGTCAGCGAGATTCGAGAAAAAACTCTCGACGCCTGTATTTACGAGGTACAATAATTTATTTTATAACCTTTTTCGCAATTAAACTTTTAAAGCGGTGCCAGAGTGTCATGAGAGCGACATGAAAAAAACGCGCTCCGAACCACTGCCTCGAAATATGCCGTGCTGTGCCGGGACTTCTGAAATTTTTCATGATCTGGGAAACTCTCTTACGAGAGTCACCATGCCCTGTCGGGAAAACTTGGTTTTCAAAAGCTGTGATCTCGTGAGGGTGGTTTTTCGGGCGGAAAGTCTGGGATTTTCGAAAGAAGTAAACATAATGGATTCAGAGACCCCCTGACAAAGGTTAAAATCCGGACCAAAAGCCTGCGTGGAAAAAAGAAAGGTGGTTCGAAGATGCAGAACGCTGACCTATCGGGGGTCAATAAGAAAGATTATTATGGTTAAATAATTTAATGGCTATTGTAAAGTTGTAAATGCCTCGTTGATCTCAGTATTAATAAACCAACTTTGTTCTAATCAATTTTTCCAGAGCTTCTACTCGTGGAAAATGAATATCACTATTTCTACTCTCTTTATAACCTCAACAGTTTTCTTCTACTATATTGGTAAGCAAAATAACCATATTTCTAAATAAATTATGCAAAGTTTTAATTCATTTTAGTTCATCAAATAAACAAGGAAGAGTGGCTTCTGCTAAGAAAAAATGAGATTACGTGAACTATATTGCATCATAAAATTTTCTTTCAAACAAAAGGGGTCGGTTTACACTTTTATGCGAACAATATTCTTGTACGTTGAACCAAAACAATTGTAAATCTAGAAACTTAATCGTATTTTTGGTTGAAGGTAAAGAGACCTTAAAAATCAGGGTAAATATTGCACTTAGTTTTCGCTGTGCAAGTAAATATGAAAAATTAAAACTAAATTTAAAATATTTCTCTTGTCCTTTTACAGAATTAAGCTCACAAGCATCAAGAAGAGGTGATACTTCACAACGTCGAACCCGAATGCGCCGTGTAGGAACCCGAGATGATCCAGGTGGTCAGTGTTTTTCTTAAAATCATAATTAGATTAATTTTTAATGTTAATTTTTATTGAAAATGTCCAAAATTGAAAATCTCGTTAATACACGTCGTTAAAAGGTCCGAGATTAAAATAGAATTTTGACTGCTTCTACATTAACTACAAGGTTTAGGCTTCAAATGAGAGAAGCTCCTAATTCTTTCAAGATTTGTACGTAACTCGCATGAGCGTTTATAGTGGAGGAAATCACGAATGGGTGGATAGCGACCTTTTTCATCCTCTATACGGTCAGGACCTGCTGCTTTCGATTGGAATATTTCCGGATATTCTCAGTGTATCGAAGTCTGATTTTATTGTTTAGAGAAATGGTCACGTCTAATATGCTCACATGTGAAGCACGTTTATCTTACCAGAGGACATCTGTATGATTGTGTATGACTAGGTGGCCAGTCAGAATCGTCCTGTCCCAGGAAAGAAGAAAGTCTCTGTTTTCTAGTAATTTAATTCGGCTATTTTTGAACTTAGGCTTGAATGTCTCTACTAAGTCAGTGTGAAGGGCAATTTGTTGGTAAATGATTCCAGCAACATCATTATGTGTACGTGTGTATTCTTTCAAGGCAAGCGCCATACGAATATTGGTAACGTGTTCGATGTTCTAATTCGGTTCTCTAAATAGACGGCATCTGTCAATAACTGGCACCATACGGAGAATGTATTTTTCATAATTTCCTCTCTGGATCACTCTGTTCTAGATGGCAATGATAAATTCTTTTGTCTCCAGAAAGAGTTCTTTCCACCTTAACCAGAAGTTTGAAGCATCACCATCCTTGCAGGGAAGATTTAAATTTTGAGGCTGTTGTTTTTGCAGCCGTTCACTTCGCCACTAAGCAACTAGCTGTTCAGCGTTGCAATAACTGATGTTTTGAAAACCAAAAGCCAAAAGTTGTAAGGTCTACAGGTTAACTCTACCGATCTAGTTATAGGGCAAGATGCTAGCTAGTCCTGTTTCGGAAACATACACGCAAATGTGTAACTTGAAAGTAACAAAATAATCCAATATACATAACTCCTCCACCAACAAGCTTGAGTTGTAGAAATATTCTTCCTACCGTTTTCCTTCCATGGTCTTCTCCATCTCGAGGTCATTTATGGATCAGAAGATCAAACTAAGGTATTATATTAGAAGGGAAATAACATTTTTATTGATTTCTTTTGTGATGTTCTTTGCTCTAAATCCAGGAACCATAAACTGATTGAGGCGACCCGAAAAAGCAGTCACAGAAACCTTTTCAATCGCAGAGTTGATTAGACCCCTTGTCGATAATATGGCGAAGAACCTGTACGATTATTTATCAGTCATTTCTCAAATAAGTTGCCGTTCTTCCAGGGTATGCAGAGTATTTACCACTTCATGGGAAAAAAAAGGCTTTCTATATTTTTCTAAGCCAAGCGCCAGCCTCAAACAAGATTTTAAGTAGGCTGTTCAGTTTCGACTATGCGCTTGCATAAACCTTTAGGTCGTCCATGTACAGCAAGTGAGTGACTTAAGGCTCGACCACTCCCGTCTCAATTTTGAACTCACTGGTTGTATTTTTTAGTGTCAAACTTAGGAAGTTCAATACTAAACAAAACCATGCTGATTATATCTTATATGGCATCTTATATTTCGTAAAGACCTCATCTTAATATTCTTTGGGCATTGAGGGAAAGGCCTGTTGATAGTCAACATAGTCCATGTTCAAATTGCGCTTGGCAATGGGGTCTTGGTCATCGAAGCCACAAGAGTTTAGACAGCGGCCCTTTTGCTCTTTAAAGAGAAAGAGATTCCCTTTACAATATTTACAGACGAAGTCAGAAATGTTGGCCATGAGACCCTCATAGAGTATCTAAAGACAACTAGAACTACCAGCTTGTACTTTTTTGGGAATCATCTACGTTACGCCCTTCGTCATATAAGAGGGATAGTGATCTGGGTTCTTGAAGATGTTTTGAAGGTCTTTTGAAGGGAGAGGTTCAGAGCTTGCAAGTAGTTGTGGCAATTGTTTTGAACTCCATCCACATCCGGCGCTTTACAGTTATTCGCCCCTTTTAGAATGCGATCTACTTAGGAGGTTGAGATGGATATATTATTTATCACATTTAATCATGCAACTCTATCTTTTTCTATATGGAGCCACGTCGTGTCCAGTTGACTTAACCTATGAGTACCCCCGATAATTGACTTGCCACCTGTAAGTCGGCGACAGAAACGTTTTCCGCCTGTCTATAATGTCCTATTGTCATTACCACTCGCGGTTACTTTCTTAATTCGTCGAAGTCGCGCTGACATGAAGATGAGTCTCTGTTTAAGAACGTCCATCACTTTATTCCAGTTCGTGGATGTTCTTGAACTGATGTTATACAAATGAAGGATCTCCTCCACATGGTAGGTCAGCTTCTGAAACCGATTTCCATTTTAAAATTGTACAAACTCTCCAGTTTTTCTCTTATTTTACATAACTCGCCTGAAAGTGGAAACTTAATTGAGGGTCTGACATATTTCTTGGGTTGTAGTTGTTAGCAACATGAACCCTGAATTTTATGCTCATTATACTATTACACGCAACCACCGCGCAGTATAAAAGAGTCTTCTTTTGCAGCAAGCTCATAGGCTGCTGCAATAATAGTGGCGTTCAAGCTGATAACTAAACGGATGTCTTTATTGACTATAAACTTCGGAAGACCGTTTCTCACATATGGTTCGTGATGTGAAAATTCTAGGCTGGTATTAGTAAAGTACACCATAAGATGAAGGCTTTTCTCATTGAGATCTTCAATGAGCTTACCTGTAACCGAATCTGAGTCTACCGGCTGCAGCCTTAACCACTGCCAACCATAAAAAAATCCATAAAAAAATATGAAACTTCTCTTTCAGCGCATGTGTGGGGTGCTTTATAGATAACTCTAGATTTTGTTGCAATTGACTCTCGATGTTTCTTATTCCGACTGCAGAAATAATGTGGTGCTGCCTAATAGGTCCTAATTAATTAGTAAGATTCTGTTCAGTTACAATATGCCAACTCGGAATAAAGAATGTCCTCATTTTTCATTGCGAGGCTGCATTGTTTTTTATATTGTTTATTATATGAGGTATAGTCCCAAGATCCAACTAAATACAAGAAATCTATTTTGCTAGTAGAAATCATGGCCAAAATAAATAGCCAGTCATCTTAAGGTGGAGATTCCAGTTATGACATTAGTCCCAACGGACTTCGGTCTATTTTATAGAACACTCCTTTACTCTCTCAAAATAGGAGAAATGGAGTAGTTTTTGAACGAAAATAGGGTAATGATTTCTTTTCAAAGCATTAATGTTGATACCATATTCTAATTAATATAAAGCGTTATAAGTTTTTTGGATTTCATCTTGAAATAAGTTGCATTCTCAACACATCAGTTAAACTGTCAACTCAGTAGTTGGACTTTTTGACGAAAACAAATTTTTAATCAGACCGGTAATTAGTGAAATAAAAAGATATCTGTTGCACAAAATATATTTATTTCCTACTGAAAAAGTTGAATTCTTAACAAAATACATAAACTTGCTGCCAAATTGTTGATTTTTAAGCCAAAAAAGGTATTTCCTACAATTTAGTTCAACTTCTAACCAAATAGCTGAATTGTAATCAATTAAAAAGAATATACATATTATTAACAAAAAAATGTAATGGTTGATATTTCAACCAAGAATGATTTTAACTTAAATAGAATTTAAATAGGTAAAACAGAACTAAAAGAAAGAACAAAGGAAAAAAGCTTCAAACGAAGTATTTAAACTTTTAAACAAAGAGATGGATTTTTGATTAAAAATAAGAATCGTTTATCAAGAAGATAAATTTTCTATAAAAAAACAAATTTTACAAAAATAATGAAGCGCGTTTATTTGTCGAAATAAGTATGGTACGGATAGGACATTTTGATTGTACAGTAGGGTGGTCCAAATTTATGACTGTAAAAATTCGCTTTTCAATTCTTTAGAATCGATTTCACCGAATTTGTTCGACTTGCGAAAAACGAACTGCTTCAAACTCTCACTATTTGTTTAAAAAAATGTTCACTCATCAATTTAAAAAATTTATTATTCTTAGAGTTAAGTCACACTATTGATGGATGTAAAGCGTTATATTTCTTGCCTATCATATTTGATAATTATTTACACAATTCTTATTTGCTGAAACAATCTTTATCCCTGTAAACCTTAAAAAGTTGCTATTATCTGGAATTCATAACGCAAGCGACAAATGGCCAGAGCAATATTCTTTTTGAAGACAATAAATCATTTTATTTACTCATATTTTCTAGTTCAAAGAAGTAAAAATTTGTTAATAATTGCCAAACAAAAATACTGGTTAAATCATTTTAAAATATGTTCAAGAAGAAATATTATATTTTACATTCGTCAATATTTCGGCTGAGTTTCCTTACTTCCACTCGAAGTTTTTTCTTGATTTCCTTCACATTTCCTCTCCATATAATAAAGATTACACTTCATTTTTTTTCTGCCCTAACCATTATGAAAAAATTGACAATTAATTATACTCAATCAATTTATCTTCTACTATTGCAGCATCAAGCTCACGATCAGGCAACAGCGATGATGAAGGACATCAAAATCCAGCCCCTGTGTCTTTTCATTATCATGCCGGTGGTTAGTATTTTTATTAAGATCATTCCTAGATTAATTTTTAATTATACGAGTTTAATTTTATCATGATGAAAATAAGATATATGATTCAATAATAATGTTGAATTCCTTTAGTTATACTCAAAATTTCAATCTTCCTTGAATTTTTACTGCAGATTTTATGTCTTTCTCCTGAATTTGTCCATTAATTATTTCTGACAAAAAATATAAATAAGGTTTTAACTAATATACATATCGCAATATAAGATTTGTAGACATAACAAAAATATACAAAAACATACAAAATGTAGGTTTTTGAAAGATTGTAGGGGACTTCTGACTCATTGTTGGTAAATAAATGAAATCTGATTGAACTGTAAGAAATTCTTAACAAATGTACAGGCGTTAGGCAATTTCAAGGTACTTCAAGAAATATTAAAAATTTAAAGGATTTTATTAAATCTACGACCAACTTTAAAATCTACCAAATTTAAAACTCAGGTTCTTAGATTTTCCTCGAATTCTCAGAATATATTCACCGACCCAAAAGAATTTGATCGAAAAATGTATAGACAAGAGAGGTTGCGACATTATATGTATACATATATTCCAATTGGAAACGAGGCAGGCGGCCCTCAATGTTCACGCTTTGATCCCCCCGAAATCAGTTCAAAGTAATTTGAAGGCAACCCGCGACACTGGACTGAAATCGAGAGTTTTGTGTAATTTTCCGGTCTTTTAAAGTACTTTCCCTATTCGAGGTGCGTTTAGGTTTAGGAAAAATAACACTTTTGTCTTCAAAGGAAAAACATTTTAAGTTCAGCTCTTCATTCTGATTAGGGATAAAAGCATGGTACCTGAGAGTACTGGGTATTGTGACCACCTTAAATAGCCGATCTATTAATTACAATGTCATCGCTGAATGCTCATCTTTAGAGCTAAAGAATACAAGTGTTTCTCTTCAATTTTCTTTGGCTCGTTCATATAAATCACGAGCATTTAGAATCTGCTCATCTGCTTGATATTGTAACCTGGCTCGTGATGAAAGTTGTTATAAATTTCCACTGACAAATGTCCTAAGTCTGGTGTTTTCCAATCCATTTTTTGGCCAAAAGGGTAAACACAAAAGCCACATCAAGATTTGTCTTATTTTGTTTCTTTTTCTTTTTAAATAAAATAAAGTCCTTAAGAACGAGAGAACGTGCGATCCAGCAGCAATACCAAAATTCCTTGCAGAAATTAATTATGACTCAGAGAAATGTCCTCTTGCGTCAAACGAATACGTTGTGACGCAAATTTAATTTTCTGTTTTATAAATCAAGGTTGAGAGGATTTTCATTTTCCTCAACTAGAATTATGGTTATCATTTTTTATGTCACAGTAAAGATGAAATATAATTGAGCAGTTGGGTGCAACGAAATCCGACGTGTATTTTTAGTAGGCTGTCACTGGAATTCTAGCACTTGATTTATAAAATCCATGCCGAGTCTAAACGTTATAAAAGTTTCTATGCACAAATTTAAACAAAAATTTGTTAACAAAATTACATTTTTGCACGACTGTGTATGAAAAAATTTTAATTCTAGAAATAACGGAAACGACGTCTTTACACGCGGCTAAATCTTCGATAGCCACAAAATGATAAAATGTTACAGTTCGGCTAACAAGCTTACATCGCATTCAGAATTACTATTATTAACGGCCATATTGGCTTCGTGAAGGCGATAGCTGTGAGCAGAAGATCAAGATACAAACAACTATAATGTATACCGGTTTCTGCCAGAAGAAAACTAAGCACAAAAAAACAAGCTCAAGCAAAAGCAATCAGGGTTACAGACAACCGAGAATAAAATTCAACCGATTTTTCCATATTCAGCAAGTATCAAAAACAGGTAATTTCAGAAAATTGTCATTTCTGAAGACCCCGGAGGCTCCTCATGTTCAGATAATGTCTATAATCGGTACCAGCCCTACAGCCAAGCTCAAACTCCGAACATGAGGAACCGCGAGGAACCGCAGCATGATTACCATTATTAAAGTAACTCTAATCTCAACCAAATCATCATAGACATCATAGACAACATAGATCCGTAGTATTTTCGGTCAATGAGGAAGCTCTCGTCCTCTCTGGAGCGAGAGTTTCCGCATTGGCAAAACATACGACAGCAAGTCTAGGACAATCAGACCTGCTTCTCATCCTCATCGCGGGAGGGTAAAAATAGGATGGGCTCTTAAGTCCAGTGCTTTAAGCGTCAAGGGCCCTGTTGAGGGATGTGAGGACTTCTTTCCACAAAATAATTATTGGTGCAGACACAATTATAGCTCCTGGCTACTAACTTTATTCTCAAAATCTAAAGAAAATGATCCGGAGTCATCCCTGGCTCTGGAGACATCCCAGGTTTCCATCTAGGTTTCGGAATGTTGGAGACAGCATACGGAAAGGCGGAAGCCAGATTCAAATTTTGATTCTTAATTTGGTGTGTCAGCAGCGCGTGAATCGCAGTTCTTTGAAGGCCTTGCAGAGCTCTAAAAATCCTTCGATGTCCCTCGTTGAGAATATTGATGAGGTCAGGTCAGAAATAATAAACAAACAAAAAAAATCGAACGAGTTAATCCTAAATTCTTAAAATAATTCTACATGCGCCCTTGGAGTACCCTTCCACGTGCCGAGAGATCAGATTTCGCCGAAAAATAAAATAATAATAAATAAAATAACTTGATTTAAAATTTTGTCTTGTTACAATGTCTATGTAAAACTTTCCCGGGAATGCCAATATGTCACGACGCTAATAATTCACTGAAGAAGGGATTCTTGGGAAAAGCTTGGCCTTTGATGCCACATTGTTAGGAATTTAATATTTTATTTCACACTCGACCAACATGGCCACCTCTTCCGCCTGAAAATAGGGGCGAATGTAGCATATATTTCCTGTAAACCGTATTTTCAGAGAGAAAGTAAAATTTGTAAGGAAAAAAAATGGCGGGGCCAAAGTAAAATTTGTGGCGTGAAAGTAATATTTGAAGAGCAAAAATAAAATTTGCTAGAGGAACGTAAAAACTAGTTGTTTAAAATTCGAACCCTGATCAAATCGACAGAAAAATGCGTTAGAGTCGCTTTCCCGAGGGCGTGTTTACTGCTTGAGCGAAGCATCAGACATGCCTGGGAAAAGTTTTCTGTCAGAGCCACAGTCTCAAGCTCCATATTTTACTGAGAAGGTGACGCCTGAAAAAGGCTTGCCCGTTGAAAATTACAGCCTCTTGTTCCTAATATTTTAGTTAAAAATCGATAAGCGAGAAAGTTTCGCCCAGGGAAAATTTGTCCGTGAATGCCATAATGTCATGGTCCTAATATTTCACACAGAACGTGATGCGTTGAAAAGGATTGTTCGTCGGTTCCATATTATATGAACATGTGTATTTTGCTCGGGAGGAGATGCCCGGGACAGACAATTGCAATATTATACTGAGGAAGTGATGCCCGGAGAAGGCTTTTGCCAGGCGAAGACTTGCTAGTCGATGCCACAATGCCTAAATCTTAATATAAGATTGGGAAAAGGTGCCCAGGAATGCTTTTTCTTTCATACCAAATTTTCTTTGTTTTAATATTTTATTAGAGGGAAAATTTAGGGGAGAGGGGGTTTGCACGTTGATGCCATAGTATGTTAATCTCAATATTTTACTGGGGAAGTGCTGCCCGCAAAAGGCCTTTCTGTTAAAAATCACAACCTCTTGGTCCTAACAATTTCATGAAAAGGCGGTACGCGAGAAAGTTTTGCCCAGGGAAAATGTGCCCGTCAGTGCCACAGTGTCATGGTTTTAATATTTTACAGAGGAAGTAAAACCATGGAAAGCATTGTTTTTTGATGCCACAGTATCATGGTCATGTGTGTTTTACTAGGAATGGGGGGGGGGGGGAATACTTACCTGTCAAAGCGACAAACTCAATCTCAATATTTTTCTGGGAGATGTGATTCCCGAAGAAGATTTACCTGGGGAACACTTGTTTGTTATTTTCAGAATGCCATAGTCTCAATACTAGGCTGGGGAAGAAGTGCTGCTGAGAACATCGACGTACAGTCGAAACGTCTGCCATATATGTACTGAAAATCTCTCAGACATAATTTCAATAAACTGACCAGTAATTGACTAAAATTTTGACTTCCATCTACAAGAATATTATTACGCCCTGGTCAACAACTTAACATCTTATAGAACATATTATATAGGTATAATCTCTTAATATCAAAATTTTACTGGAAACTGGACGCCCGGAAAAGGCTTGACCATTAAAATTGCCGTCTTTTGTTCCTAAAATTTCACTAAAAAAGAGATACGCGAGACATTCTTGCAGTTTTGTAGTCATTGCCACATTATCATGGACAGGTGTATTTTACTGGAGAGGCGATGCACGGGAAAAGCTTGCCTCTTAAAGCAACAGTCTTAATCGCAATATCATACTGGGGAAGTAATGTACGTTGAAGCCACAGTTTCTTAATCTCAATATTCTATAGGGAAGTTATGCCCGGAGAAGGATTTCCCGTTAAAAATCACACACTCTTGATCCTACCATTTCAGTAAAAACTGATACGCCAGAAAGTATGGCCCAGGGAGCATTTGCCCGGCATTGTCACTGTGTCATGGTCGTTATATTTCCCAGAGGAAGTGACGCCTTGGCAAGGATTGTTTGCCGGTTCCACATTATTATGCACATGATATTTTACTGAGCATTAGATGCCCAGGAAAGTGTTATTATGTTAATATTTAGCTAGAGACGTGTTGCCTGAAAAAGGCTTGCCTGTTAATGTCACAGTATCTTGGCTTAAATATTTGAAGGGAAAAGTAGTAATTGGGTAAGATCTACCTATAGGAGAGTTGAAGAGTGTTGACTTGAAGAGGTGCCTGAGACAACAATGCGAATAAGGAAGCGATGCCTGGTGACGACTCATTAAAAAAAAAAAATATGCTGGGAAAACATTCATTCTCTGAGGAAGACTATGATATATATATATATATATATATTTAAAATTCGCCCTCCACAATTTTTATTTTTTATGAATGCTGGTTGTTAGTCATTAGTTTAAATACGAACGCAACGTTTTCATATTATTTATAATTTAATCTTCATCAAACAAATAAAAAGAGTGGCTTTTTTTTTAATGTGAGATAGCGTAAGCTACTTTTCATATACAAAATTTTTGTTTGGGTCAAAAATTGTCGGGTTACCCTGTCATGCAAAGTTTAAAATGATTTCACATGCTCAGAGAAAAAACGGAAGAAAATTTTCTTTGCCTGTAATTTTCTAGTGGCTAAAATTATTTTTTTTCACATCGAACAAAAATAGTAAATCTTACCACGTAAAAGTAAACTATGTTGCAACTAAAGATTAATCTAAAATCAGTGTAAGGATTATACTTCGCTTATTTTTTGCAAATCTATATAAAAAGTTGAAACTAAACATAATAAATTTCTCTTGTCCTTTTACAGAATCAAGCTCACAAGCGGCGGCACATTTTAATGATTCACTACCCCTTCTGCGACCACTTCGGCTAGGAAATGTGCGTGAGTCAGAAATTGGTCAGTATTTTCATTAAAATCATGTATACAGTAATCCTTAACTGTCACCGTTTGATATTTGTTAGCTTTTAAATTAAGCTCTTCTAACAAAATAATGATTTTAAAATAATAATTTAATTTTCTTCTAAAAAAACAAATTTACAAGAGTAAATAAGAGCGCTAATATAAGAACGACTGATTTCGTCCGTCCCAAAACTCAGAGATGAGGCACGATAAAATAACAGAACGCTCCAACCTCACGAAAACTTTCCATGCCTGTATTCCAAGCAGGGTTATGTGGAAAGCAAATAGTAGCCCACTACTTCAAGGGGAAATCTGGTATACGGATGTCGTCAGGGGAGAGAAGTATCAGGAGGAGGAATTTATAATTGCAAGAGAAGGAGGGTAATAGGGATCTCACTTCAAAGACATGTCACCGTCTTTGAGGCAGAGGTCATGGCGGCCTGATACTGTTCTGAAAAATTAATAGAAGAGAACGCTAATGACAGGCAGATTACGATATTTCTGAGTCTAAGTAGACGTCTGCATTTCAAGTGGGGATATCTAAGAAGCAAGTAGTAACCCGTTCTTTTAAGGGGAAATCTAGTACGAAACGACTCCAAATAAGCAGAAAGGTCAGCAGCATAAATCTACGACAGCGCAGGAAGGCGGGACAGCAATCCCGCACGGGCAGAATACTACCGTTTTTTGGGTAGAAATCCTGGCAGTCCTTCACTGTGCTGAAACATTATTGGAATAAAACGCTGATGATTGCAATCTGCTTGCGCATTCAAACGTCAATAACTACAGTTAGAAAGTCAGTCATAACATCAGAACTGGTTTGGAAATGCAAAGGGGCATTAAACCAACTTGCAGAAAAGAAAAAAGTGGCTCTCGTATGAGTCAGTAGTCACACAGGGATTAAGGGCAACGAAACGGCGGGACTGTTGGCAAAATTCGACACAGGAATTGAATACACCGAGAATACTGGGCCCAAATACCAGAGTTTCTGATAGTTAAATTCAACCTGGCCTATACTTATGGGATTGGCAGGGTTAGGAAAAATCCTGGACTATACGCATAGGATTAGCAGGGTCAGGAAAATTCTGGGCTTACCAAGTGAAGACATGAGGACAGTGGTTCAGATGCTAACTGGCCACAACAACTTGAACTATCATATATAAACAAAATGTGGTATAACACCAGAATAAAGTGCACGAAATGCGGCAGGGTTGATGAAACATCCCTGTATGTATTGTGCTGGCGCCCGACATTAGCTAGGCTCAGACAAAAGACACTTGGGGCCATTTTATGGAACCTGAAAAAATTTAAAGCTATCAGTGATTGACATACTCACCTTCACCAAAAATTCTAGGGTGAACAACTGAATGTCCAAATTTAAGGGTGTCGCAGGATAGGCTTTATAGCTTAAGCGACAGAGAGGTCCAAGGGCCTTCTCTTCGACTCTTCTTCAAAATTTATTTCAAGGAAGCCATAGGATTAAAAGGATTTAATTAAATCTTCGGAGATTTTAAGAAATCGCATACAGAGCGTGGGGCAGCTTTACTAAATTATTTATAAATTAACTCACGTCAAACAAATCAGAAAGAGGATTTTCTTGATAGAAAACTTACATCGCGTAAACTATTATTTATATAATAAAGATTTTTATAAATATAAAGTGTTCGGGTTAATCTGCCATGCCATTTCCAAAATAATTCCGAATACACACTAAAAAACAGAGGTTCATTTTGTATGCCCTAAATTTTCTAGTGGGTAAACTTAATTTTTGTTCGCATCGAACAAAAAAAAGTTAATACTATCAGGTGAAGGTAATGTTCGTTGCAAGTAAAGATTACTATGAAATCAGGGTAAAGATTACACTTCGCCTTTTCTATGCAAATAAATATCAAGAACAGAAACTGAACTTGATACCTTTCTTATGCCTCATAGAAGAATCAAGCCCACCAGTAGGAAGAGACGGTGGTAGTTCACTAAATCGTCTGGCATCAATCCTGAGAATAGGAACCCCTCGTTCATCACAAGGTCAGTATTTTTATCAAAATCCTATTTAGAATTATTTTTAATTATCAGAGTTGCATTATAGCAAAATGATCCTGCAAAACACACTTAAATAATTTCTTTTAGTTTTGATTTCGTTTTATTTCTAAAACTTTGTTGTTACCTTCAGTTTTAATTTATAACATTAAATTTATCTTGGATACGAGTCGTAAAAGGGGCTTAAATTAAAATATATTTTTGACAATTTCGAAATTATGACCAATGTTTAATTTTCGATTCAGGCAATTTTAGACATGTAGACAGCACTTCGGTTTTCTTTAAGGCGAATTTCGAAATCACTTAATATAATTTTCATGTGAACCAAAGTGATTTTCCGCATTTTTCTAAAAGTCTTTTCTAAGAATCTTTTCTAAAAGATTTCAAAGTATATACTGCTCGAAAACATACTTTAAACTTCACTTAAAGGGGTACAATTTTACACATAAAAATGTGTACACTTATAGCTTGCATGTTTCAAACCCGATTTCAAGAGATTTATATCGCGTTTATCTCATAAATTATTCGTATTATCTTTTAAAATATCCTTTTTCCTTCTCAAAATAGGAACAAAAATCATTTTGCTGTTGCTGAAAAAATGAAAACCTAAGCCTGAATTCTTCAATCTTCTTAGTTTTCCTCAATGCTTCATTATTATTATTGTTTCAATATGCTTTAGGGTGAACCGGGTTATTCATAATAAGTCATGGGCTATATAAGTCAAGTGCCTATTGAGATGGGGATTTTATAAATTAATTTCATACTGTATTTAAAATATTTTGCGATGCTGTGGTAGTACCTTAAAAATTAGAGGCATGATGTAGTTTGAAGTCTATATTTCACTCTGTCATCCTTACACAACATCTGCGAGCATAAGAGGTTGCATATCGATACTTTTTTAGATATACCGTCTGCCACGCCTTAGGTCTTTACTGATCTGCTTTCTAACTATCAACAAATTTTTTACAATGGTACATGTGTAAGTCTCTTTAAAGTACAAGATTTTCAGTTTATCTTACCTGCACATTACCTGAAGCCGAAATCACAATAGAAAAAATAGAATAATTTTTACATACCTTTATATTGTCCGTACTTGATACATTAGCTTGCTATACGTATGGATATAAGTTGTATAGATTGCCTGCTAGCCCTTGTTAGGTGAACAAGCAATGTGGAAACTATAGGATCTTTTAACTTTTTTCTCTTGCATCTCGATGGCTAGTTGATTGGCGCGTATATAATGATCGGTATGGATAGCAACATCCCAATATAAGATGTAATCTTCGTTTTCTAGAACACCCTTCTTGTACTTCTGCAAGAATGTCATTTGCGTGGCAGTAAGAATATACGAGTATATTATCTGCAATGCTAGCCGTAAGGTATTCATTAATAGGTTGAAGACAGAGTCTCGGTCTTAATTCAAAGAGATAAGCAGCATCTTGTTTGAGGCAAAATATACTTAGTAGACTTACGCATAAAGTTTAGCATCAAATTTGGACGTTAGATGATCTTCTGAAAACAACTCGTCCACTCAGGATGCATACGAGTTAGGTAATTGTACCAGAAGTTGTGCAATATGCTCGGACCTGGAGCTCACTAGTTGCTTAACCTTTAAGGCCGATGAAACATCTAAATATGTCATGTTAGTCAGCTTCATTTTAGGTATACTCATTGTTCTTATTTTCTCTAGTTGAAACCACGCTGCGTCCGAATAGCTTCTGTTTAGTTTTCCTTAAATACTCGACTAGTAGTTAGTTCTGTCTTCCTATTTAGGAATATCGGTGTCTTGCAGAGTATTTTGCTTTACACACAGTTCACGAAAGAACCGTCTTTCTTCTGCCTGGAAGGTTCGATTCTGCTACTTTTTTGTACTAATTTTCTTGAACCGACGCATTAATAACGTGATAACGTAATAACATCAAGTCTATGCCGTGGGTAGTCCATATTATTATCCAATATTGCTGGTGATATATATTTGAAACATCCTGCGATGATGTTTTAGGTATACAATCACGAGTGGACTCGATTTTTGGAGGTAACAAAAGTCATCTTTGGATGCTTGATTAGAGCTACAATCTGCCAAGCTACAGATTTTTAGTCGCTTTCTTCCTGATGTCAAGAAAGTTTCTTCCAATACGACACGTGTTTAATAAAACTGCCTTCTGAGCTGCTGTCAATAGTCACATGTGCTGGTGAATCTTGGTTGTATAGGTTGACTGCAAATTTCGGTTAAGTGGACAAGCAAAGTCGATGATGTAGACTCTTTCACTTTTCTGTCCTCGCATCACGATGTCAGGTCAATTATCCGGGATGTAAAGATACGTTTAGATAGTAACATTCCAATATAACATTCAATCTTCGCGTTCTAAAACGGGCGCTGGAATATATCTATAGAAAGACATCCATTCTTTTAAGTCCTAGTATTAGAACAAGTTGTTGATGTATTATGCCCCCTACATCATTATCTCTGGGCGCATATTCTCTCTGAGTCATTACGGGACAGCCATGCAAAATGTGCATGATGGACTGACAACCTGGTACTGACAACATTGTGCAATATCGTAATGACGAATCCTTCCATCTCTAGATACAGAACACCCTTTTTTAGCCAAATATTGGATGCCTCACTTTTCAGTTTATGTTGATCTAACGTTTTGGGGTGCTCGCCGTGGATAGCTTTCTGCTTCCATTGTATTTCTAATTCCTCTATGGCTCGTTTCCTGATATTCAAGGCCCCATCTGAGGAAAAAATTAAAGGGCTTGTAGTCAAGATCCGCTAATAGATGATGCTGTAAAACGCAACATTTCGTTTGCGGTTAAAATAGGTCTTTAACTGTGTAATTTGTGAATCACGCCGTTTTTCAACATCTATAAGGCCCCTCCTCCTAAATGGTGCTTCTTCATTTTTACGCGGACGATTCTGTTTAACATTCAAAGGTCGATGTTAGACTACTTGAAGAGCATAAAGGAGTATGTAAGAACAGGCATGGAATATGTGTTGATTGCCCTGATTTTCTTTTCCGAGTTGAGAAAACTCTTCATAATCAATCTGAGTCTCGTAGCGAAGGCAGTAGTTAAGCTTGTCTTAACTATCGTATGCTACTTTGTGACATCGATCACTTGCTGCAGTTTCTGGGCTAAACTAGCGTA
The DNA here is from genome assembly GCF_010883055.1 of Belonocnema kinseyi. Classification (NCBI taxonomy): domain Eukaryota; kingdom Metazoa; phylum Arthropoda; class Insecta; order Hymenoptera; family Cynipidae; genus Belonocnema; species Belonocnema kinseyi. The sequence goes on from NC_046657.1 coordinate 67,825,762, forward strand.
CAGCTTCAGAACGTTGAGATGCGAAATGAACAGGTTTTCCGCATTTGTGGCAGGATATCTTTAATCTTTCGCTTAATGGAAAATTTGAGTTTGGTACTTTCGCCTGTGGGGGTGTGGTATTTGCTGAAGGTCTAGTTATTATTGGTTGGCGTTGGGATTTAGTGGGTTGGCTAGGCACTTGGCTTTGTCCTAGTATTCTATTTTAATTTTTAAACGTTGCCAAACTTTAGCATCTAATGCTTCTGGTAGGGCTTTAGTTAATGTGGTTAGCGTCGTTGGTCTAAGCTGAGGCGAAATATCGTCTCTCAAATTCATCATGAATCTTTTGATTGCGCTGTTCTTTTCTATTTCTAGGCCCGTTTTACTTTTCGTACCGAAACAGTATTTTTCTTGTACCGCATCTGAAGTTTGTCTAAATCTGAGTATAATTCTTCGTAACATCTTATTGCGATGTGTCGTATAGCTTGTCCGGCTTGCTACTACAAAGTCGAGAAGTAAGACTGGATTCTCACAGCGCAAACTAGCCCTTTTCACGCTTTTTATCTGTTTCTGGATGACGGCATCATTAGTTCCATTGAAGATTCAAATCGCTCTAATCATAAACTTTGTTGGTGATAGGGAAGTGAATATAGGGGCTATTCTAGTGGCAATTTCATTAGGTCGTTCCATTGACATACTTCTTGATAGTGGTGGGTTCTTAAGTGAAGTTTGCTTAGAGATTAGTTCTCTAATTTCAAATATCGGAAGTTTAGTGGGTCGTGGGAGCTATTGTTTTATTCCTTGCCTAGGGACTTTGGTTTTTTGAGCATCAGAATCCGTATCGTCTTCAGCTAGCAGTGCTGTATTTTTTGCAACTTGTTCAATTTCCCGTCTCCTGTTGTGATTTTCATCGCAAAGTGTAGCGAGCTCTTTCATTCTGGAGTTTTCGAGTCTCAAAGATTGCATTTCCAATCTTAGTTGCTGGATGGGATCCAGAATTATTAAAAAGTCCGGTACTGTGTTCTTTGGAGATTGTGCTCTCAATTAAGGTTGAGTGTTGTTGCTTGAGGTAATTGCCGTAAGGAATAAAGGAATCTGATCATGTGATGAATCACATGTCTCGCCATTATCAACAGTCGCGTAAGGCACACCTTTGTTATCTCTTAACTATGTGTGTGCCTCCGTAAAATGTATCGCTCTCGCTCCTGTAATTTGATAAGCATGATTGAACTTTGCTTCGGACGTTTAATCATTTGATCCAGTGGAATATAAGGATATTGTCTATTACAATTATTCCGATTCCAAAGTAGGGTTTCTTATAATCGATAAAAAGAGATATTTCAGGTTTCACTCGTGTAAAAAACTACGAATTGTTTGTCCGCGTTTCGTGAACATTGTAGTTCACATCTTCAGGGCTGACCTGAAACTGAGGTATCAGGTTATGTTGTTCTTTGGTATACTCTCCACGATGCATGTGGTTGACCAGAGCGCTTCTGCGTGGGGACTGGTCAAACTTGATTAGCCAATCAAGTCTTTTTTTTTTAATCCGGGAAAACTAAAAGCCAAATCGGATTGGTATTATATCCATTTGCCCTATTTTTGTTATTGGGGTGTTTTAAGATTTCGATTGCTTCTCTATGTTTTCTTGGAAATTTATTGTGTGTTTTCGCAATGACTGTTATTTCAAAAAATAAAATACTATGTCCTGTTTCGATATAATGTTCAGCTAGTGCCGATTGCGTGAAATGTTTTAGCCTGACTTTACTTTCATGTTCCTAAATACGTTGGCTCACTGCTCTCCCGGTTTCTCCAATATAGACTTTGCCACAAGAACAAGGGATTTTATATACTCCTGGATCACTGAGGGGTGCCTTTTTATCTTTAGGGTTAGTTAGTAGTTTTCCTATTTTCGCAGGTGGTTAAAATGTGGTTTGGATGTTGTGTTTGTTGAGAACTCTTCCTATTTGTTCTGTGACACCTTGGATGTAGGGTAGGATCATGATCATTTTTCTCTCTCTTTCTTTCGTAGGTTGTGTTGACTTGCTTTTTTCAGTGTATTTTTTTATTGCTATATCAATTTGTTTGTTTTTGTAATCGTTCTGTATTAGGATTTGTTCAAAGTTCTGTAATTCCTTTTGTAAGTTATCTTTGTCTGTTAAGAAGGTGCAGTGCTCTGAAGCACCAGGAGTATACCTTACAAGAACTGCAAAGCTTTGCCTCGCCTAACGTGAGATTAATTTGATTTTATGTGAGTCTCCTCCGCCAGACATGTATTTTTCTTGCTTTCTGAATGAAAAGTAGTGAAATTTCGCTAATTAATATTGCAATTTTAAAGAATTCATTAGCGAAAAGCGAACCACTCAAGAATAGTAGAAAGTAGGTAAATATTGTAGTCAAGATATTTCCCAATTCAATAGTGGAAACCTGATTACATTGTAGAAATATTATTTTAAACTATATATAATATTTTAAAAAGGTTATCAAAATTAACAACATGAAAAATAGAAACGTTAATTAAAGAAGCTATGGTGTAACATTTTGAGCTCTATTCTGCCGTCCAAGATAAAAAGATATATGAGTCACATTACGGTTTTGGGTTATTTTCTTAAACCTGAATTTCTTAATGAAAAATGTGACCTTAGCGACAATGTCTCTTATGTATTTTCTCACTTTGAGCAGCACTATTAAAAAAAGAAGGCCACATTGAGACATTTCAAACGTGACCTACTTTGTTTTCATTTTCAAAATATTGTCATCTGGTTGTTTAAAAAAAGTCAAGAGAAACAAAAATTTCGTATCATCTTTGAATTCAATAATTATGAAAAAAACCTTTTTTAAATAGTATTCCCGTAAGTATGTTCCACGAAGTCTCCGAAAAATCCCAAAAGTGAAAAATAGGGTTTCAAGTTAATTGGTTAAACCTTGTAATATAATTTTTTGCAATTTCCTCTTAAAGTAGTCAGAAAGTCGCGGCTTTTTCTTATTTTTGAATTTACTTTCACATTTTCTATTGGAGCCATTTATTAATGATTATTAGTTCATGTTTATTAGTGAACAAATAGTGAAAATAGTGAATAAATATAATTTTTTTTAAAAGTTATATTTATTTTTAATACTATTTTCTTCGCATAATGCTAGAAAGTTGCAGTTTCTTCAACTTTTTGTCATCTTTTTCCTGGGCCAGGTAATTCTTTAAACTAAACTAGCATAATTGTTTAAATAATTGATTATTTTTATCACTATCTTCTTTTAGATAATTCATAGAAAGTTTTTGTTTTTTCTGAAATTTTTAACTTTACTTTGACGTTTTAGTTATGAATAAATAATAGGTATGCAATAAAGAGCACAATAAGCGATACCAAATATTTTTCAAACAATATTTCTTTTTTAAATATATTTTACTGAAGTAAAGGAGATATTTCACATATTTTTCAAATTTTCTATATAGAGCAACTTATAATTGTAAATTTTCCTTGAAGTAGTTACTGAGATTCTCTTTATTTAAATTAATATTGTTATTTATTATTTGTATATAACTAGTAAAAACTAATTTCAAAACAACATTATTTAAAACAAAAAAATTGCTCAAAGAATTATGTTTTTTAATTCAATTATTTATTACCTCACTATAGTTCTAAAGTGAACTAAAAGTGGATAATCTTAGAAAAACTGCAATTTTCTAGCATTATCTTAAGAGAACATTTTCATAAATAACAATAAATGGTGTAAAAAAAGTTTTCTTTTCTAACTAACAAGGTAAAAATAAGGCAACAAATTCGGAAATAGCGCGACTTTCTACCTCTACTCTAAAAGAAAATAATTGAATACAATATTAAACTGTTTAAACAAATTATGATAACATTGAATAGTGCGTAGAAAATTCTATTTTATATACTAAAATTAATTGCCATACAAAAACACGCAAATTATAATTAGAGTGAAAAATTCGCAAAATACCATTTTTTCCTTATGTTATTTGAATCTTTAACCAAAAAAGGGGATAAAATACATTTTCAATCACTGAACTTTAACTGGTTCATTTTAAAAGAGTAGACTTAGTTTTTTCTATAATGGTCAATATAAAAAATTTGATCATTTATTAAACTTAAGATATTTCTCTTGTACTTTTACAGCATCCACACCACGATCGGGCAACAACAATAATCAGAGAGGTCAAAGGGAAATCGTACCAGCCGCAACATCTGCAGGTGATTAGTATTTTTATGAAGATTATAAGTAGATTAATTTTTAATTATCACAGTTTAATTTCAGCGTAATGAAAATTATAAATAGAGCTAAATAATAATATTTATTTTTGCCCCTAAACATAAGTTGTTTGTGATGTGAAGTGAAAAGTTGACCTAAAGTGTAAAGATTCACAAAAAATCGGAAATTTCTTGCATCGGTAAAGGATAATATTATTAAAAATACTAACTAAATAATCTTTTAATCAATTGTTCTTGTTAACTTGATTTTTTAGGATACTTTAAAGCTGACTTATAAGGGTGATATTCAAATAAGAATTATTCATTTCACTTAATAGAGTCGAATCTGGATTTAGTGCTTCTGGATTTAGTATTTCCTAGAATTGACGCCACGCGTTAAGGATGGATGAGAGGAGCTGCGGGACGAAAACTAATTTTTGCTAATGAGTAAAACGGAATGAAGAACGGTTCGAGCATGCCTTGCATTGACCTTGATCCTAAGTCGGAGAAATCCAAACGTAAACAGACAGGGTCATCTGAACGATTTCTGTTAGATTTAGAGCAGAACCTCTCTTTCAGCCTTGCAGCTCCTCTTATCACGACACTGCGGAGGCCATCAGTTCTAGGAAAATCGTAAATCCGGGTTTTATAATTCCAGGTTTCATTGTACATCCAAAAGTTTGACTAAGCTTCTTAATGTTCCTCTCAATTAATCATTATTCTGTTTGAATGAGTATTATCTTTTTACAGACAACCAAGCGAGATCAATTTGCAATCAACTTATGAACTATATACCAGACCTCTTTATTCCTGATGGAGTGCCAATATATTATGACAGAAACTTAATTGCAATAGAGGCTCCTAATGGTCATATTTTACCAATGACCCGACAAGGAATATACATTACTATATTCCGCTATCCTAACTACATGCCTGAGAACCTTATTCCAATCCGATGGGTAGAGGTAGTACGAGTTTGGATGCGCTTAGTGAGGCGTGATCCTGAGATCCTGAATACTGTGATAACGGCAGCAAGAAGAGTGATGGAAGCTTATACGAACGCTCAAAGTGGTCCACATTTGATTGCACCCCCACGAGAAGGGTCAGCTTCTACGCTTGATGTAGCTACTGATTATGAAAGACTGGCTACGCTACAGATAAACTACCGTGCTAGACCAGGTGAAAATCAAACTGAACCCACAGGCCATACGTTTCATTTTAGACACGATCGAGAAGGTGGGCCCAGGACACCACATCCGCTCAGACATTCTCGAAATCCCCGCGGCTGGCCTTATCCTCCTCCACAATAATTTTTGTAAATATCAGTATAGCAAAGTACAGTGCCGTAAAGTACAGTACAGTAACGTACAGTACCGTAAAATACAATTCAATAAAGTACAGTTAAATAAAGTGTAATAAAGTACAGTACAGTACAGTAAAGCGCACTACCGTAAAAGTCAGTACAATAATATACAGTGAAGTACAATACCGTACAGTAAATCACAGAACTTTATAGTTCAGTACAGTAAAGTGTAGCTTAGGACAATAGAGTACAGTGCAGTAAAGGACAGTACCGTAAATTACAGCACAGTGAAGTACAGTGCAGCTTAGTAAAGTACAATAACTTACAGTTAGTTAAGTCTAGTACAGTAAAGTATAGTGCAGTAAAGTACAGTACAGTAACGTACAGTACCGCAAAATATAGTTTAATAAACTATAGTAAAATAAAGTGCGATAAAGTACAGTGCGGTACAGTAAAGCGCACTACCGTAAAAGTCAGTACAATAATATACAGTGAAGTACAATACCGTACAGTAAAGCACAGTAGATTATAGTGTAGTACAATAAAGTGTCGTTTAGAACAATAGAGTACAGTAAAGTAAAAGACAGTACCGTAAATTACAGCACAGTAAATTACAGTGCAGCTTAGTAAAATACAATAAATTACAGTTAGTTAAGTCTAGTACAGTAAAGTACAGTACATTAAAATAAAAGTACAGGACAGTAAAGAACTGTACAGTAAAGTATATTAATTTGATGGAAATGGATGTAAATCTTTTGAAATCTAATTTCATTTTAATTATTCCTTAAACTTCTCTAAAAATGCTTTGAAATCCCTAAATATATTTCAAACGTTTCTGATATTCTAGATGCCTTCTTAAAATCTTTAAAAGCTATCTAAAATTTTTTTAAATATCTTAAATTTTCTGACGTCTCTCAAAATAATGAAAAAATTCCCTCGAATCTATTAAGCATCCGCGATTTCCGTTAAAATCATCCGAAATCCCTAGAAACGTCTTCAATTTTTGAAAATCTTTGATCACTACGATTTTTCACAAATATTATAATTAAAAAATTTAAACTTTCAAAACTCAGATTTTTATTTATTTAAAGCAATTAAAGCTTAATTATGGTTCAAAGAAGTCAACTTGAGCTCTTTTTTATTTTAAATTTCTAAATGTTAATCTTAAAACGTTCTTATTGATAATTTATATTATTTAAAGGCTATATAATTTGCATGCATAAAATTTCAACTTTTAGCGCTTCCAGATTTCTGGGTTGAAATATAAGTCCCTGCTACCAATTTTGATGCCCTAAGTTAATTTATTAATTAATTAAATTTTAAAGTATTGAAAATTATGCCACTTTGCGCAATTACATGTTAAAAACGTTAAAAATTTGATTTCAGCTAAACAGTTTTTAAATCAATATTATAATTATTTTTATCGTTAGTCGTTTTAAATAGTTGAATGTTCAATTGTCATGTATAAGTGAAAAGTCAGCACTTTCACTGACGAATGAAATTTTTTTCAATTACCAATACATTAAAAATAAAATATTTGAGTTTTTTACTTTAATAGGTTTAAACTGCTTGATTTTGAACAGCTTCATAAGTCTCTTGCGAAATTATATATTGTTCATTTTTTAGTACTCCAAATATAAAACATTATTAATTAATTCATATTTCCTAATATTTTAAGTGTTTGTGCCGATTTTTCTTTAAAAATTTTGAAATAATTCTTGACCAAAAAAATATCACACCATATTCATTAAAATTCTATAAAATTGTTAAAATGATAAACAAAATCTTGAATAGTATAATATTTTAATAAATACGATAAAAATATTAAAATATGGGAATTCTTCAAAGATCCTATAAAATCCGTAAAAATACCTAGAAGGCCCTTAAACTTAGATTCCATTTAAATTGCCCACTAAAGTGCTCTAGAAATTCTTTGAAATTTCCCTAAAAGCCTTAAAATTTTTTTAATTCTAAAATTTCTCAGAATCTTCCTAAATATCCTAAAATTTTACACATCCATCGAAATTGTTTAAATTCATAATTATCTTTGAGATCCCGTCAAATTGAAAAGCCCTTCAAATATTTTGAAATCGCGCGAATTATCTCGTAATTTCTGCGAATCACTAACAAACAAAAGTGAAAAAGATTTGATCGTAAAAAGTTCTTTGTGAGCGCAATCTAATTCTAACTGTATTAACTTAGACAGAAAATATAATACAAATCTCATGTTTATTTATTAATAATTATATCAATTTTACTTTTAATTTACCTATTATTATTAGTAGTACCTATAGTAATATTAGTAATAGTATGAGCTGTAATGGTCATAAATTCAAGAAATATAATAAATAAATAAAAAAATAAGGATTTAAATTACATACTATGTTTTTCTAAATTTTCCAACCCCTTCTTTCATATAAAATACTGTAATATTTCCTCAGATCTTCACCAAAATCTGAAAAAAATTTCAGAAACTTACAAAATAAGCTGGGTATTTAGTTTAAAATTTCATATTTTATGAAAGAAATTAATCGTCCTAGTTAAAAAAATATGTTTCAAAAAAGTTTAATTTTTTGTAGGAGCTTAATTACCGTTTGCTAAGAATGCAGCTTCTTAGTTGAAAACAATTCTGATCGAGCTAGGAATTCAAATACTTTCTCGAAAATTCATCTGTACTAGTTAATTTCAAATGTTATGAATTAGGACTTTAAAGTTTTTGGTTGATATACGTACACCGGTAGAATTTTATCCTGTTTAAAATAAATTTTAAGCTTTCAAAAACAAATTAATTATGGCATTAATAGCCGCACAAAATTTTACAATTCCAAATAAGATTCTAAGCTGAAAAGTGTCAAAAGTCATGTATAAATTGTGTAGAATAAATGTTTCAAACAAAAAAGGATAAAGATAACATGTTAATTTATACGATATTAACTCGTGCTATTATAAGTAAAAAAATATTTAGTAATGATAAGGGGTTTTCAGGGTCACTAAAAACTTAATTTAATTAACACTTGATTATATTTTAGAAAGATGCATCATCACGCTATGAAAGTATGTTGCGAAAATTTTTTATTATTTTTTCTTATCATTATTGTCCTCCAGAGAAAGATTTTGTCGCCAAATGAGTATGCCTTAAATTTTCAATATAGCGTCCTTCAAACTGCCTGTATTGCCGCCATGTTGGTTTGGTAGCGTTGTTTCTAATTGTGGCGCCTCTTAACGAATATTTTCTTTTTTAAAGTAACTTCAGAATTCCGAGTATGAAATTGTGAAAATGTTACCTGTCCGCAAGAACATTTGCTTTTTTAAAGAAACTTTAGAATTGCGAGTTTCAAATTGTGATTACTTTACCTCTCCGAAAGTTTCGAGCTGCCAACAAACTTTCTGGGAGTTTAGCTGGATGAATCCTTTGGCGTGTTGAGATGCCCGCACCCCGAAGGGTCACCAAACATGGAATGGTTAGTCCTAATATATTAAATATTTCATAATTGAGCCCCTGGATGCAATAACTCGCTGAGCGCTCGAAAAGGCGTGAAAGTATTGTCTGCGCGGTGACATTATGAGTCAAAATCAAAAGTCCGAATTTGGAAAAATGAAAAATACTGCTCGATAGCTTTTTAAAAATGAATGCATGTACCCGTTTAAACTTTTTTCGTAAACATTATAGTTTCCGTTAAAAAAAATAAAAACTGATGATTTTTGAATCAAAAAAAATTTCCACGGGGTATTCGAGCTTATCGTAATCTTAAGCATATTGTTGAACTTTTTGGAAAGTTTGAGCTTCCTCAGACTATTATTTATATAAAACCTAGCGGGTTAAACACAAACGTGCGGCGCGATGTGATTGAATTTCGCACGGGCGAGCTCCGCAGTGTATACTTTCGCTAGTGCGAAAAAAGTTTAAACGGGTACATGCATTCATTTTTAAAAAGCTATCGAGCAGTATTTTTCATTTTTCCAAATTCAGACTTTTGATTTTGACTCGTAATGTCACCGCGCAGACAATACTTTTACGCGTGTTCGAGCGCTCAGCGAGTTATTGCATCCAGGGGCTCAATTTGTAGTTTGAGCTAAAGCTAAAGTACTTTTTCCTGACGAATCGAAGTTCAATCTATTCGGAAATGATGGTAAGAAGTATGTTCGGCGTCCGAAAAATACCAGATACCAATCTCGGTATCAAATTCCAACAGTCAAACACGGAGGTGGATCAGTCATGGTTTGGGGCGCTAGGTCTTCGCAAGGAGGAGGTCCGCTGCACAAGATTGAGGGCATCATGGACACGGTTATGTATCTAGATATTATGGCAGAAAAAATGTCACCATATTCTAGAAGAAAAATGCTCAAAAATTGGATTTTACAGCAAGATAACGATCCGAAACAAAAGTCGAAGCTGGTTCAGGAATTTTTGAAACCTTTTTGTTTACTCTTATACTTTTTTCTATGACCTATCTCAAGCTAAATAACTGATCCGCACATGAACTACCTGGCCTAAATCAACGTTATCCTTCACAGATATTTTCTTTTGTTATTTCAAGGATCATATGGATAAGTATCTTGGAATATGTTTTGCCTGCAGTACAAGATCAGGTAGAAGCCACTTTTAGGCACATATAACACAGCCACACAAAAACAAATATTTTCCGGATCTGGAGGTCAGACCATGTTTTTAATATGTTTTTGGTGTCTCTGAATCCGAATCCAAGATCCAGAAATCCCCGGAACATCAGGGTTTTTACATAACCTATAAAAAAAGTGATAAATTCGGAGTTCCAGGATCGGACCATGTTCATTTTATGTTTTAGGGGTCGCGGAATCTAAAGTCGAGGACCAAAAACCCTTAGCCCGTCAGTGTTCTGAAATAACCTCAAAAACCCTCATATATTTTTTTCGAGTCTGGGGTACAGACGGTATTTATTTTTGTTTTTCTTTTGATTTGCTGAATCCGAATTCGAAGTAAAAAAAACCCCAGCATTTCAGGGTTCCGGCACAACCTTCAAAATACCTTGTAATCTAAGCTATTTAATGCTTCAATGTTTTGACTTCAGCCTATATTAAACAAAAATCGGTTTAACCCATAAACCCTTTTTACTCAAAAAATAAAGGTATACAGGACTTCGGCAATAGCACATTTGTTGAATGTTTAACCAGAATAAATGAATGATTAGATAAATGAATTTTATGCATCCACAATAAATTTCACGAGTTTCTTTGAAATTCAAAACCCTGACGTGCTGGAGTTTTTCAAACTACGGAATAGAAAACACGTTTCACCTAAGATTTCGGAAAAAAAAGTTTAATGCGGTTTTTTGAGGTTATGTCAAAACCCTGACTTATTTTGACTTTTTAGCTATTTGATTCGGATTCAGCACCCCAAAAACATATAAAAAACATGGTTTGAACCCCGGACTCGAAAAAAATGTATGCGGTTTTTTGAGGTTATATCAGAACCCTGACATGCTGGGGTTTTTAGATCTCGCAATTGGTTTCAGTGACTCCAAGAACCTATAGATAACATGTTTTGACCTCCTAATCCGGAAAAAGATTTTCTTTGCGGGGTTGAATACGAATACAGGGTCAGTTTAATCCCGGAAGGTTATGGTCAAGGTCAATTAAAGCTCCAAACTAAGAAAACCATGGTAGCAGAAAAAACCCTTAGATCGAAGAAAACCTTTACTCTCAGCCGTGTGTGTGGTCGCTGAATCCAGTTCCGGGGTGAATTTGCTCCCCCAAGGTCAGAATGAAGGTCAACTAAAGGTCAAATTGAAGCCAACCGTTGGATGCGAGAAAACCTCTACTCTCCGCCGTTTTTGTGGTCGCTGAATCTTAATACGGGGTCAGTTTGCCACCATGAGGTCAGGGTCAAGGTCAACTGCAGGTCATAATAAAAAAGATATTATACCGGAAAAAGCCTCTAATCTCAGGAGTTTTTGGATTCACTAGATTTGAATATAGGATCATTTGAACTCTATCAGATCGGGATCAAGGTCAAGTGAAGCTCAACATGGTACATTCAAAAGCAAGAATGGATTGTGATAAATCTTTAGAAATTTATTTTTCTTTACTTTTAAATAAAATGTATTTCAACGTTTTAACAGTTTGCTAGAAAAAATAACAAGATATTATTAAATTAAATTAATTAATATTAAAGCCACTGCTTGTAAGCTCCAAGCTTATCGTTCAATTGATTATTTATTCTTAAAAAGTTGTTCAAAGTAGTTTATTGAAACCGTCAATTCTAAACTTAAATTTTGCCAACTGCTTAGGTTAGTATTTTAATAGTAACTAGTTAATTAAATTTGTTAGTAAAATTAGAAAGTGTGCATTAAAGGTTAATATCATAGATTAAGATTCAATATTATAGATTTTAATCCGATTAGTATTATCGACTTACTTGCAAATTCAACTGTTTGCTTGTAAATTTTGATTTAGAATTCTTCTTGATTAAAAGTAATGCATAAATTGAAAAAATTATTAAAACAATTTCATTTATTTTTGTTTACAAATTTTATTATTTGACTTGAAATTTTATTGACGGAAAAATCTGATTTGATTATCATTTCAACTCTTTTGGTGAAAATTCGTCTTTTTGGTTCGAAAATTAATCTGTTTAGGTTGAAGCTTTAACGGTTTTATTGAAAAATCGTTCTTTTTTCAAATTAATTGAACTGCTTTCAATTGGTAATTAAAATATTTTTTGGTTTAAATATAAACTGCTACGTTTATTGATAAGAATTCACCCTTTTTATTTAAAATTCAACTGAATATTTAAAAATGGTACTACTTTGTAAAAACTGTATCATTTTACTTGAAACTTCTACAATTTGGTTGTGAATTAACTTTTTTGTGAAAAATTCATATTTAAGATTTAAAAATATAACTGTTTTGTAGAAATCTCTTGTTTTTTCCTTGAAGATTATATAATTTTTGGTTTAAAAATTATATAATTACGGTAAAAAATTCAACAATTTGAATGAAATATTTTTTTTTAAATCCCATTTGGTTGCAGAATCATCCCTTCTGGTAGTAATTTCATTTTTTTGGTTACAAGTCGAACTGCTTGGAAAAAATTCTTTTTTTTCTGTAAATTCAATTGTTTTTAAATTATAAATAAAACATTTTTTGGTTTAAAAATCGACTATTTTATTTTTTATCAGAATTCTTTTTTTTTTTAAATTGATCTTTTTTATTTTAAAATTCAATTATTTTTTGGAATATTGAAGAGTCAGGTTAAATAAAAAGGTTAATTCTGTTCCAAAAATTTAATAGTTTTTATTTAAATCAAAAAAGATTTCAATTGCAAATTAAAAGCAGTCGAGTTAATTTAAAAAAAAATCAATAAAGCTGTTAAATTCTCAACCTAAACAGAATTAATTTTTAACCGAAATTGCATTTTTGCGCAGGAAAGATGAAATTCATGAATAAAATGATAAAGTTTCGAACCAAAAAAACGAATTTTGAAGAACGTAGCTCAAATTTTAACAATAACAAAAATTTTCAGTCAAGAAATAAAAGAAATTTCAACTCGGAAAATTTTTCCTCACGACTCATTACGATAAAATGAAAATTATTATCAGAGCATTTTTGAAATACAACAGAACAATCAAAAATGAACATTTTAAGCCAAAAAACGCATGATATGAAAAAAAGTTCGGAGAAGAAAAACGTTCCTTTTGACAGTCGTGCAATATTACCACAAAAAGTCTTTTAATTTCAGTAAAAATAAAAAATTCCAATTTGGATCGTACATAAAATAATCAAAATAAAAAATTCCATTTTGCTATTAAGCCTTGCAAGATATGAAAAAAAAATAAACAAAAATTGCGCACAAAAAAATCTACAAACTTGTTATGAATTACTTTTTTATGAGACACACAGTTTTTGTTTCATTCGTAAAGAACGAGATAAGAACAAAAAATTAAATTTTGGACAAATTATACAAACCACGAAAGAAATAAGAAAAAAAATGTTGTTTATCCAAAAAAGAGCTTAACATTTTTGTACTAATTTTTGTATGGAACGCGTAGTTTTTCTGTTAATCGTTAAAAGTAAAACAAAAAATTAAATTTTTAGACGAACGACGCAAGCTATGAAAGAAATGAAACAACAGAAGCTGCTCACTTAACAAAAATCTAAAAATTCGTTTTAAATAATTTTTTCAAAGGACGTTTAGTTTTTGCTTTGATCATAAAAAATAACATTAAAAAGAAAAAATTGAATTTTTTTAAAAGCGACACAAGGTCCGACAAAAATTAATAGACAAAAGTTGTTCACTCAATGAGAATGTAAAAATTTGTAAATAATCATTTGTAGATAGAACTCGAAGATTTTCTTCTAATCGTAAAAAATTAGATTAGAAATTTGTCAATGAAATTTTTGGAAAAACGACACAGCAGACGAAAAAAAAAACGAAAAGGTAAAGGTCTTTCAATGAAAACGACTTTGAAATTTATTATAATCTATTGTGAAAAAAATATATTAAAAATCAGTTTTCTATAAAAAGGCCACAAGATACAATCAAGCTTAATTAAACAACATTTTTCGCTTAAATGATATCTATATAATTTGCTCGAAACTACTTATCACCAGGATGTACATTTTTAGTTTGAATCGCAAAAAATAACAATAAATTAAACAAATTAACTTCTTAGAAAAAGAACAAGTTTCAATAAAATGTTTATTAACAAAATTACTTTTTTTAATTGTAAAATGAACTCTTTTTCACGATTAAAATAAAAACTACAATGATTCACGAAAAATGTGTAGCTCTTTTTTATGGAAAAAATTTTGTCTATTTTTTTCGTAGATTGTGCAAAATCTTAATTTTTTTGTTCTTAATTTTATTTTTTACGATTAAAACTAAAACTATGCGTTTGGTTAAAGCTTGATGAAAAACAAATTTGTTAATATTTTTTAAATGCATAATTTTTGGGTATTGATCTTTTTTTCGTCTTGTGAAAATTGACTGTAAAATGGTGTTTTGGCGTACTCATTATTTTTTTGCACGATCGAAATTTAAATTTTCTATCTTCTAAGAAAATAAACAAAATTTTATAACTCTGGTACTCATTTTTTTTATACAAAGAAGTAATAAAAATAAATTTTTTGTTTATTTGAGTTCTACTGATAACCATATATAATAAAAATTAATTAATTCAAAAATTCAAAAAAAAGGAAGATTAATTCTTAACCAAAAAAGGCGAATTTTGAACAAATCCCATTAAGATTCAGTCAGAAGAGGACATTTGTTAAATTGAAATATTAATTTATTTAGGAAAGTTAATTTTAAAAAAAACTAATTTTTACAAAATTACTGAAATTGCTAACTTAGAATTAAAAATTTTTTAAATATTATTTATTTAGAATGTAGTCTAAAAAAAATCTTATGCCTTGAAAATAATTAATGTTACGAAATATTCTATCATTACAAAATATTCTCTAATCATTAAATACATGTAAATAGAACACTTTTCAACTAAAATATATTTGTTCTTCTTCACGCTCCTAAGCCTTCAAAGCAGACCAGAGTTTTAATATTTACCCTTGTAAGCTGGATAATCTACGATACTTTTTTTTAAATGATCAGAAAATAGTTGTTTTTTTTTTTAATTAAAAGGTTTTGATCTTTGAAACTGAAATTAGTTTTTAGTTGGTTTGCGTTATGGTGAGAAATTTTTTCCTTTTGAAAAAAAAATTGGTAATTTTTTCAACAACTACCAAGGAAAAGAAAAAATATCAATTGAAAAAGTTGCTTAGAAATAATTTTATTTTTAAAAATCTTATTTTTTCAATTTAATATACGGAACGACATCAATTTATAAACTTATTTGTTGAATCATGATTATCTCAATTCTGATACATTAGCGCCTTCAGTACAATTATTTAAAAATTATTGATTGTTATTCCATTTTTTATACTACTGGAGGAGGAAGTAAATCTCAAGCAAAAAAGGTGTTTGGAAGTAAATTTCCTTTAAAATGCGTCTTTCACTTTTTTAGTATATGGCACCACATCAGTTTATATACTTATAAAAAACACGAAATACCAGTACAAATTTTTTAATTATGTAATTATAGCTATAAATTCCTTATTACATGGAGAAAAAATAAATATATATTTGGTAAAACACTGCATCAGTTTGAAACATATTTTTTCAATTTTTTTTTAATTTCAAGGTTATCTTCAACAGCTCCACATTGCTAAAAAAAATTTTCAGCACAACGGTGAAACACCTGTTTCATTCTTTTAAGCCTATCCAGAGAAAATATATGTAAAAGTTTAATAAATAAATTACTCTCATTTTTTTAATCAACATAATTACTTCTAAGTCACATAAAAGTTATTTTTAATGTACTAGCTAAATTTAAATTAGTGCAATGTCACTAATCAGCAGAAATTTTTTCAAAATTCGACAATGAAAAGCTACAAATTGATTATTGAAAATATATAATTTTATTCAGGGCTGTAAATATTAAATTAATCAAAAGAAAATCATAAAAAATTCAAACATTATGCATAGCAGTATTTAATTAAAGATGATTATGTAATATTTTCTCCTTTATTAAAACAATTTGAAGGAAAAATGGTAAAAATCATGAATTCACTCGCAGGCTTAGTCAACTAATGATGGATGATTATTTGCCACCTCTACTAACAAAATATTTTTAAAAGGTCCGGGTTCGAAATGAAAAAAACAAGAAATATTTACACAGCTGATCAATTTCACCTTCCTTTATTCATTTTTCAAATAATCTCTTTTCTGCTCGTCATGTACCCACGGCAATTTTTTGATTAACAATATTATTGCAATAAGAATTTAAAAAAAATGAAATCTCCAAAAGCTAAAACGACCCTTAAAATAATTTAAAACCATTTTTCCACTTGAAATTTTTTTTCACGTTTATTTTAAATTTATTTCTGATCCTGATAGTATAATAAAAAACTTTCCCGTGATATTGCTTAATAAGAAATTTTTATTTTCTAACCTGAAACTTTAAGGGATGCTAAAACAACCCCTAAAATAATTTCAAACCCTTTTCGCGCTAGGTTATGTGTTCTACGTTTATTTTGAATTTATTTCAGACCTCAATACTCTAATAAAAAAATGTCCCGTTATTTTAGTTGATGGTAAATGTCAATTTCCTTGCTTTCATTTTGAAGGGATAAAGAAACTAATTTTTAAATAAATTCCACCATTTTTCAGGTAGGATATGTTTTCTACTTTTAATTTCAATAGATTTTCGACCCGAATATTATGATAAAACAATCTCCCGTGATTTTTGTTTTCTTAGAAATGTTGATTTCCTTGCTTGAATCGTTAAGGGATGATGAAACTGCCCTTAGAATAATTTAAAACATTTTTCCTCTTAGAAAGTGTTTTTAACGTTTATTATAAGTCGGTTTCAGCAAAAGTGTTAAAATTTGTTACAAGGGTTGTTTTAGCAGCCCTTATAGATTCAGGCAATGATACCAACTCTTTCCAAAATCTTTTTGAAGTGAATTGAATTCCAAAATTTTTTTTATTGTAGCAGTGTGATCGAAAATAAATTCAAAATAAACGTAAGTAGAGTAGCCTCGCAAAAAAAGTGTTTTAAATCACAGAAAAAAATCACAGAAGATTTTTTAATTATACGAGTGTGGTCGCAAATCAGCACAAATTAAGGAAGGCAAAAATATTCTAGTAGTAGACGTGTTTGAAACTATTTTTTTTAACATCCCTTAGAAATTCACGTTAAGAACTCGATATTACCTAATAACCAAAACGAAGAAAGTTTTTTACATTCTCATCCTAATGAGGAGGTATTGGTTTTTTGCAAAATTTGACTTACTCGGTTTTTATCAATTCTTTTATGATTTAAGACCACCTGAGTCGAAAAACAACGATTTTTACGAAGGTGTCTGTCATAGTTTTTGTTTTATTTGTAAAAATTATTAATAAAAATTTAGAAACTGCACTTTTAGACAAACAAGGCAATTTACGAAAAAAAAATAAATAGACAGAAATCGTTCACCCAAAAAACTCTAAAATTGTTTTTAAATAATTTGTTCATAGGGAGCGTAGTTTCTGTTTTAATCGTGAAAAGTAACATTAGAAATAAAACAATTGAATTTTTAAAAAATGACTTAGCGCATGAAGCAATTTTAGTGAAAAAAAGTTGTGCACCCAAAAAACCCTATAAATTTGTTACTAATCATTTTTGAATGAAACGGTTAGATTTATTTTAATCGTAAAAAATAAAACCAAAATTTAAAAAACTGTATTTTGAAACAAATGATAAAAGCTCTGAAAAAATTAGGAGGCAGAAGCTGCTTTAACCAAAAAGTTCTGGGCACAAATATTAGACTTCTTTACGCAAAATCCAAAATTTAATTTTTTCTTTTTAAATAAGAAATTAGTCCTTTTTGGATTTAAAATTCATCTTTTGGTAGAGAAGTCTTTTTTTTGTTTAGGCTGAATTCTTTTTTGTCATATAGTCTACTCTTATAGTTTTGGCTTAGAAATAATATCTGTTGGTTTGAAATTCTACTATTCGGATGAAAATTTACTTTTTTTTCTGACAAGTTTAAACATTTAAATATAATTTATCTTTTTGAAGCGTCATCTTTCTTGGTTAAGAGTTAATTCTTTTTATTAAAAAAATATTAGATACTACTTCTTGTTCAGAATCAATATTTTTTGTTAAAATTGTACTATTTCGTTCAAAAATTATGTTGTTGAAAATTGAGCTATTTTTTAATAGGTTTTCTGTTTAGACTAATGTCATTTATTTTGCTCAGAATCCATCTTTCTTGTTTAAAAACTCTACTCTTTGTTTGTAAATTTAATTCTTTTCCTAAAAATTGTAGTGTATTTTCTTAAAATGATATTTTTTTATTGAAAGTTAGTTATTTTTATTTTTAAAGTTAGTTATTTTTAACTAATAAAGTCAGTTATTAGTTTTTTTTTAGTTTATTTATACAAAGGTCACTACTGAATTTCATGTTTTGAATTTATATATTTAATTAAAAATGTCTACTATTTTGTGAAAAAATGAATTATTTCATCGTTTTTAGATGGCACATTCAACTATTCGGTTAAAGCTTCATCTTTTTTGTTGGAAAATTCTATCATTTGGTTGAAGATTTATGCTCGGATTTATGTACAAACAATACATTTTATCGTAAAAATGCTTCAAATCAAATAATATAACAATAAAATTTTCATAATTAGTCATAAGTAATTGATCTACCCTACACTTATGAATCTTGAATCGTATTTTACAAACCAATTTACTTAAGGTAAACATTTATTTTTTTAATTTACATAATGGGATTATATTCGGCCTGTCTCGTGACTCATCGACACTCAGGTTCGCAGCACGATTCACAGCACAAATCAGAGCAGAATTATCCGCAGAATTTAATTTTTAATTATCTTCAAACCCGTTTCTCAAATTTTCAAGTTTAATTCTCACTAAAAAAAATAAAAGATTAAAATTTTTTATAAATAAACCTTAATTAATTTCAGCGAGTTTGAGTTCATTATTGATGTTTGATAAACAATAAAAATGTCTAGAAAATATGACAGTAAAAAATTTAAAAAACAACCAAATAAAAATAGAAAAGAATTAGAAAGTGAATTGCCAAAATTATCAACTTATTTTATCTTTATTATTAAAATCCCTGTTTTTATTTTTTTTTTATTTTTGCGGATGAACAAATCGCCCGAAGTCCTTTTTTATTGAAATACCAATCTGCAAAAAAGGCCCAAAAATTCATATTTTAACGATTAATCAACCGAGTTAAGGACATTAAATGTAAATCCTGAATTTTTAAATTTTCTTCCTATGTCATTTATCCGCGAAAATGAACAAAACCTTCAATCTCGAATTTAAAAACGAAAAAAGTAAAAAGTAATGAAAAAAACTGGGTCAAAGTCTAACTTCTCTATTCCGTATCACACTCTCTTTTTTAACTATTATTTATTTATGAATTATATTTTTTATTTCTGCAGTTGATTGCTTTACAATTTATATATTTAAAAATTCTTTTTATTGATTTTTCTTTTTCTATCCTTAAATTTTTAAAAATTGATTTTACAATAAAGATAATTTTTTATTAACAAGGATCCAAAACACTTATTCTGTACTTCTTTTGGAACATGTACACTAGTTTAGGAATTCCGAAAAATCTGTGAATTCGAATAATTCAAGAAATGTAAATAACTCAAGTTACTTGAAGAATTCAAGGGATTCAAAGAAATTCGAATAATTTAAAGACTTCAAACAATTTGAATAATTCCAGAAATTTAAATAATTTAAGAAAATGGTAGAATTCGAGGAGTTTAAAGAACTTAAAGGATTGCAAGAAATTTGAATAATTAAAGAAATTTAAATAATTCAAGAAATTAAAAAAATTCATAAATTCAAATAATTCAGGGAATCAGAATAGTTCATAAAATTTAAATAATCCAAGGAATTCTCAGAATTTCGCATTATTCAAGAAATTGTAAACAATTCACAGCCTCCGTAGAATTCAAGAAATTCAAATAATTCAAGTAATTTGAAGAATTCAAGGAATTCAAAGAATACGAGAAATTCTAAGGAATTCGATTAATGTAAGAAATTGAGATAGTTTAAGGAATTCAGAAAAATTCGAATATTTAAAGAAATTTGAATAATTCAAGGAATTTAACAAATCCAAGGAATTCAAATAATTCAGCGAATTCGATTAATACATAAAATGTAAATAACTCCAAAAATTCAAAAAACTCATGGAATTCCAAGAATATCGAATATTTTAAGGAATTGCAAGAATTTAGATAATTCATGAAATTGAAGTAATTTGAAGAATTCAAGGAATTCAAAGAACTCAAGAAATTCCAAGAATTTCTAATGATTCATGGATTTGCGAAAATTCTGAGAAATCAAATAATTAAAGAAACTGAAAGAACTCAAGGAATTCCAAGAAATTAAAATAATACAGGAAATTTAAATAATTCAGGGAATTTGAATAATTCAACGATATCCAATAATGCAAGGAATTAGACTAATTCAAGAAGTTTAAATAAATTAAGTGATTCTAAGAATTTAAGGTATTCAAAGAACTCAAAGCTTTCCAAGAAATTCGAATAATTCAAGAAATTTAAGTGATTCAAGTAATTTGAAGAAGCTATTCAAAGAACTTATGGAATTCCAAGGCATCTGAATAATTAAAGAAATTTTCATACTTCAAGAAATCCAAAAAATGAAATACATTCAAATAACTCAGTTCATTAAAATAATCAAAAATGTTAAATAATTCAATGAATTCAAAGAATTCAAGAAATTCAAAGAACTCAAGGAATTCCAAGAAATTCGAATAATTCAGGCAATTTAAATAAGTAGAGGAATTCCAAGAAGGCGAGGAATTCGAGTAATTCAAGAAATTTAAGTAATTCATGCAATTCGAAAAATTTAAGGTATTCAAAGAGCTTAAGGAATTCAAAGGTATTTAAATGATTAATGAAATTTTAATACTTAAAGAAATTAACAAAAATCAAGGAATTCAAATCATTCAGTGAACTTGAATAATTCAAGAAATTTGAATAAATGAAGGAATTCCTAGATTTTCGAATAATTCAAGGAACTGCAAGAACTCTGAAAATTTTAATGCTTCCAGCAATTCAAATAATTAAAGTAATTTGAAGAAATCGAGGATTTTAAAGACCTCAATGAGTTCTGAGAATGCAAGGAATTCGACTAATTAAAGAATATAAAACAATTTAAGTAATTCGAAGAATTTAAAGTATTCAAAAACCTCGTGAAATTCCAAGATATTCGAATATTTAAAGGAATTTATACAATTAAAGTAATTCGAGGAATTTATTGTATTTAAAGAATTCAAGAACTTCAAAGGTATTCGATTAATTAAAGAAACTCATATCATTCGAAGAATTCCAAAAAATCAAGATATTTGAATATTTCAAGAAATTCAAAGAATTCAAGTAATTCGAAGAATTCAAGAAATTCAAATCATTCAATAAATTTAAATATTTCAAGTTATGCGAAGTATTTAAGTTGTTCAAAGAACTCTATTTATAATAGAGAATAATTCAAGGAATTCCAATAATTCAAGGAGTTCGATTAATTCAAGATATTTAAATAATTCAAGTAATTTGAAGAATTCATGTCATTCGAAGAACTTAAGGAATTCAAATAAGTCAAAAAATTGAAGTAATTTAAGAAATTCTAAGAATTCAGGGGATTCGAATAATTTAAGGAATTTAAATAATATAAATAATTTAAGGAATTGCAGGAATTCAAAGAATTCCAGACAAGGAGGCTGATCTTTTATTTTAATTTGCCGTCCAAAATAATTTTTAAATTACAGTTTTCGCATTAAATTCTTCCCTTATTTTTTACCTTTTGAATTCCTTTGCTCTCAGCACCCATTTTTTCTCGAATACAAAAAAAAACCTTAAGGGGTCTAAATCTCACATTCGTTTATATACCATGAAAAAACAGAAGAAACATTTCACCTCAGCAAATTTTCAACAGATTCTAGTATTTTTAAGCGGTATCAAAAAATATTTAAATCTTTCAAAAAATAGCAATAAGAAGATATTTAAAGAAATGAAAATTGTGTAAACCATTTGAATTTGTTAAAATATTTACCAGTATTATTTAAAAGTAATTATCACATAAAAAGATTAAAAGCTGTCGAAAATTTGATGAGATAAGATACTTTTCCTGCTTTTCTCAGGAGAACTAAATATTTTTTTCGAAAATCACATAAGGAAAACAAATATTTAGAAAGCCGCAGATTTTTCCGAATTAACAAAACAAATTTAATAACTTATTATTATTTATAACTCTTTTCCTCTATAGAAAAGTGTATTATTGCTCAAAAGTATCTTCTCTCGAATGATTGTTTAATAGGCACAGTATTTTCTGAATTCCCAATTTATTTTCAAATTCTTAGTTAGAGCAAGGTAATGATTAATCCAAGTCTACAGATGTAATTTTTTAAACAATTTATTATTTTTTTCAATATCATTCTCTTTAGATAATGATAAAATGTTGCGGTTTTTCTAAAACAATCTTTTTGTCCGTCTTTGATTTAGAACCGAATAATAATAATTAAAATTTGAGAAGCCAAATTGCTTAAATAATTTATTATTCATAACTATTTTCTCTTGGATGAAAAGTAGAAACTCGCATTTTTTCAATTTTTTCACATTGTTTTGTCTTTTTAGTTATGAACAGATAACAAATAAACTCAATTGCAAGTGTTTCTGGAAACACCTGAGTACATAATTTGCTTTTCTACGGTGTACGAAATATTAACAAATAATCAAGTTTTTAAAGAGCACCTAAAAAATCAGGCCTATAATTTTCAAGAATTTTTTAACAGTCAACAAGAAGTTGACAAATAAGTTCATTTTTCAAAACACAACGCAGTATGAATTCCCACAAAAAGATATTATTGCCGCAATCAATGAAAATATTTCTAGAATGTGTCTATTCAGCGTGACCAGGTTTTTATGAGTAAACGAGATAACAGGTTGTTTAAATTGTGAAATGCCTGGCTTATTTCATTACTCATCCATAAAATTGATTTAAATCATTGGAAAAAAAACAGATTACTTCTCGTTGTCACAATGAGTACAACTATTTTTACTCTTTTTATAACCTCGATAGTATTCCTTTACTTCATTGGTAAGTAAAATAGTCAATTTAATTTAATAACTCATGTAAAATTTAATTTGATTCCAGTAGGGGCCTTAATTCCCTAAGCCTTTTTTAAGGGGAGGGGGTTTCGGCAAATTTCTCGAATTCTTACGCGAACCCTAATTAGTACCGGAGATATTTTATATTAATATTTGTGGGTTCTGATCCAGTAGTTTGCATTAGCAAACCCGATTCAAAATTTTCAGTTCAATCTCTTACATACCAGTTCGAGTCAAATCTGCCCATGAATATTTTGCGGCATTAATAATACGGCACTTATATTAATTTGAAATGGACTCATTTGCGCTACAAATGCGACTATTTGCGCCACCAATAAAAAATGTGCCACACAAATGTCTAGGCGTTATACAAGCGTTATTCAGTTATTCGTTTTCAAATGAGCTTATATGCGCCTTAACATTTTTGTGCACATTTCAAAAACTGTCTACAATTCCTACAAAGTAATGCCTAAAAAGTGATGAATGACGAAAACAAAATCATTAAATAATGAAAATTTTGCATTCTGTCTGTAAGAAAGTTAAATGCGCTTATGTGCGCGACAGAATTATTTTGCATGTCTGCAAAATTGACAAAGATTTTGAGACCACAGTATTTCGCGAAGCTCATTAGCGCAATGAAAATGTTCTTAATATATTGAAAACTGCCCAAGATATAGAGGTTATAACAGTGTGCAATTTCTAAGTTTCGATCAAATTCGACAGATGATATCTGGAACATCTGAACTGTGATAATAAAAGTTACTTTAAAAACATTTGTAAAAATGGAAATCAATTCTACAAAGAAGATCTCCCCTACTGGAGATTCCTGGAAGAAAAGAGAAAAATAAAAGTATTTATTTTTCAATTTGAATATTTTAAAATACACTTAAAAGATTCGAAATTTAAATTTAGTTTGAATTTTTACAAATTCTATTAAAATTTAATGTATAACCGTGTATTTGCGGATAATTTTCTTTAAAAATTCATATTTTCGGCTCGAAAATTCAACAATTTGAGTATCCTATTATTGATTTAAAATTCAAATCTTTTTGATGAAAATTCAAATATTTTGTAAATATTAAATTTTCGGTTTACAATTTAAGAATTTGATTGAAAATATTCATTTTTTTTGTTCAAATTTAATTTTTTTAACTCAAAATTTACGTGTCCTATTTGTAATTTTTAATGTATCCTTCTTGGTTGAAAATTCAATTATTTTGGTAGAAAGTTGAACAACTTGTTTGATAATTCAACTTTCTTTTGACTATTCCACAATTTGATTATAAATATTTATTTTGTTGTCTGAAATTTAACTATTTTGTTTCTGGTAGACAGTTCCACTATTTACTAAGCATACAATTTTCTGTAAAGAATTGCACAACTTGATTGAAAATATTTTATTGTTTTTTATTGAAAATTAATTTGTTAAAACTGAAAATTTATGTATTCTATTTCTTATTTAAAATTCATAATTTTTGGTTGAAATTTTAACTATCTTGTTACAGATTTTTTTAATTTTGCTAAAAATTAAATTTTCTGTTTGAGAATTCAACAATTTGATTGAAAACATTTTTTTATTAATTGTTTTTACTGAAAAGTTCACCATCCTGTTTTGGATGAAAATTCATCTGATTTAGTTAAAAATTCTTCTTTGTGTCTTAGAAATTCAATTATTTTGTAAAAACTAAATTTTTTGTTGAGTATTAAAAAATTTAATTGAAAATATTAGTTGTTTTTTTTTAATTTTTTAAACTGAAAATTTGAGTCTCTTATTTCTTATTAAAAACTAATCCTTTTTCGTTGAAAATTTAATTATTTTGGTAGAGAGTTCAGCGAATTGTATAAAAATTAGACTTTCTTTAGAGAATTCAAGAATTTAATTAAAAATATATATTTTGTTCAATTTTT
This sequence comes from Belonocnema kinseyi, assembly GCF_010883055.1. NCBI lineage: Eukaryota > Metazoa > Arthropoda > Insecta > Hymenoptera > Cynipidae > Belonocnema > Belonocnema kinseyi. The sequence goes on from NC_046657.1 coordinate 67,850,846, forward strand.
TTCAACTAGAATTTGAATATCCCATTTTTTACTGAAAATCTTGTCTTTTGGGGCAAAAATGCATCTTTTCTGCTCGAAGCTTCAACCCTTTTGTTTCTGGAAGAAAATTTAACAATTTGGTTAAAAATTAAATTTTTGGTTGTGAATTAAACAATTTGATTGAAAATAGATTTTTTAACCTGAAAATTTAACTATCATATTTTTTGTTGAAAATTCATCTTTCTGCTTTAAAAGTTTAACTGTTTCGTTTGTAGGAAAAAGTTCAATTATTTGGCTAAAAATTAAATATTCTGTTGAGAATTCCACAATTTGATTGCAAATAATTAAAAAAAAAATTTTTTTTAACTGAAAATTCAACTATCCTATTTTTATTGAAAATTCATCTTTTTCGTTGAAAGTTCATCTTTTTCGTTGAAAATTCATCTTTCTGGCTTGAACATTGTACTATTATGTTTCTGGTTAAAAGATAAACTATTTAGTTAAACATTTTCTTTTCTTTTAAGAATTCAACAATTTGATTAAGAATATATAATTTTTCAATCTTAAATTGAAGTATCCTTTTTTTGCTGAAAATCCATCCTTTTTCTTGAAAATGCGTCTATTTGCTGGAAAATGCAACGATTATGTTTCTGGTAGAAAGATAAAATATTCAGTTAAAAATTTAATTTTCAGGGAAGAATTCAACAATTTGATTGAAAATAGGTTTCTTTCAATTTAATTGATCTAAGACTATCCTATTTTTTATTAAATATTCATCTTTCTGGCTTTAAAATCCAAATATTTTGTTTCTGCTAGAAAGTTGAACTATTTAGATGAGAATTTAAAATTCTGTTGTGATTTCAATAAATTGATTGAAAATAAGTGATTTTTTAAAATTAGTTTTCTTAAAATGTAAATTTAAGTATCCTATTTATTTTTTTAAATTATCCCTTTTCGTTGCAAATTCAACTATGTTATTTGGAAGTTCAACAATTTCGTTAGAAATTTAATTTTCTGTAGGGAATTTAAGAAATTTATAGTAGATAGGTTTTTTTAAATGTACTTTTTGTTACAGGGAAATTTATGTACTCTCATTTTTGGTTGCAAATTCGCCTTATTGGCTTGAAAATTAGACTTTTTTGTTTCTGGTATATAGTTCAACTAATATTTGGAGTGAAAATTTAATGTTCTGTAGAGAGTTCACAATTTCATTGTAAATAATGTCCTTTTTTTAGTTGAAAATTAATTTTTTTAAACTGAAAATAATAGTATTCTGTTTCTTATTTAAAATTCATCCTTTTTGGTTGAGAATTCAACTATTTTTGTAGGGAGTTCAACAATTTGGTTATAAATGACATTTTCTTTTGATAATTCAACAATTTGATTAAAAATATTTTTTTATAAATTAATTGTATTAACTGAAAATTTAACTATTCTATTTTTGAATTAAAATTCATACTGGTTGGTTGAAAATTCATATTTCTAACTCGGATATTAAACTATTTGGTTTTTGGTAGAAAGTAACTGTTTGGTCCAAAATTAAATTTTCTGATGAGAATTCAACAATTTGATCAAATACATATTTCTTTTAATTAATAATTTTAACTGAAAAAATGAACTATTCGATTTTTTTTTGAAAATTTAACTATTTTAGTAGAAAGTGAAAATATTTTTTGAAGAATTTATTTATAAGAAATTAGATATTTCGTCCAGGCTTAAAGATTTAAATATTCACCGCGAATATTTATTAATTTATCTGGATTTCTTTTTAATTTTTTTGATTTTTTTTTAAATTACTTGAATTCTCCTAAATTTCCTCAATTGTACTGAATTCAATGGATTAAAAAAATATTTTTATATTTTTATTTAATTCATTGTGAGAAGCAACTATTAAAATGGTAACAGGCATTGGAATATTCAAAGGCATTTTAAAAAATTTCTTTTCATTTATAAGAGCTTTTAAAATTTATAAATGTTTATAAAAAATTAATTTACATTATTTTACGTTATTTAAACAAATTTTCAATAATTCTTGAATAATTTCATTAGTTTATTGGGATTTTAAAGTATTACAGGAAATTTACAAAAGATTGCAAATCATTATTAATTAAATTAATTTTAAGGCATTTGAAAGCGTTTCTATTATTTTAAAATAAAATAATTTCTAGAGCTTCAGAAGTTGCGTGACGATTTTATTGTAGATATAATGTTTTAAGATACTTTAAAGCTCCCAAGTTATTTTAATAGATTGCTTAGGATTTCATGAAATATCATAAGATTTGATATAATTTCACGAGGTTTAATAATATTTTATATTGTTTAGAAGAATTTATTTAAGAGAAGTAATGCACTCCATTCGACTTAATTCAAAGTTTCTTTTTTTTCATTTGAAAGTTTTTATTTAATTGATTCAGAGAATCAATTCATAAAATGATAAAAGGATTTGAAATATTTTAGGAAATATGAAACGATGCCCGCAATTTTTTTATTTATTTCAATTATTTAAAGAGATTTTCAAGGCGCAAATATTTTAGGCTATTTTTCAAGTTTGAATGATTTTAAGGTATTTTAATATTCAAATGGATTTTTGAGAATTGAATCGGAAGAAAAGTGAGAAATTCGGAGGGTTTTAAAGATTTCAAAACGTTTTTAAATGTTTTTGCAATTTATTTGAAATTTGTTCTACATTATTATTAATTTATCCTAAATTCTCTTACATTCTTTTGATTTTTTCTAAATTCACTGAATTCTATTCATTTAATAGATTTTTCTTAAATTTTTGTTTTAATTATCTTAAAGTCTTAAAAACTTAAATTTTGTTATGGTTCTATAGTTTGAGAACCACTATAAACCAATTTGCCAGGAATGATTCCGTGTCTGTGTTTACATTGAATTTGTTGCCCCTCCATCAGCGATGCGAGTGGCCGAAAGGATCGGGCCAATCGCTGCCCGGACCGCCTCTCGGCTGGCGGAAATAAAAGCGGGTGCCTGTAAGCGAAGGCACGAACTCTTATCCCTCCCTACCCTCTCTCTCTCTCTCTCTGTCTCATAACGTGCCGGGGCCCTCCACCAACAACAACCACAGTGTCACGCATGAAAGCGTCACGCATGGATTGCCTTCAGGCTTAGAGGTACTTCCTAACGATGAAAAGGGCTCTCCGCATCCCCTTGCCACCGCCTACAAGCCGGCACCACCAAAATCATTCGATGGGACGACTGGACGCCTTCCTGGCCACCAACAATACGAGCCTACCCGTCCGAGGGTCGCACCCAGCTGCGATAACCAACAGCCAGAAGTCTTGGTAAAGTAGCCTCTGCCCAGGAGGGTACGGATGGCTCGCCACGCCCGAGAAGACGCCAGCAATTGTGGTGCGGCAGCCTCTGCCCAGGAGGGCACGAACGGCTCACCATGCCTGAGAGGTTTCCAGCAACACCATGGTAGGCAGCCTCTTCCAAAGAGGGGGGGGGGGGGGGGAGGACGGCCAATCATAACTACCGGCTTGTATCGAATTGGCGGCCCAAATATGGGTCTCAGGAATTCAATTCTTGAGCATCGGCAGAGGTCGACGCCGAACCAGATGATCCGCTCACCGACTTCGCAACGCCGAGCACCAGGAAAGTCACCCAGGACGAAGGCCACCCGCAAGACTCCTGTATCTGAGTCTTAGCCCCAAGACTCAGTGGCGCTAAGCAACGCAGAAAACCAACCAGGAACTACGAGGAACTCATGGAGGGTTATTTTCCAGGAAGCAGCCGAAGAGATGGAGCCAGTCGCAGGCCCCAGCAGCAGACCTGACCGAATCTTCATACCAAGGGTTCCTTCTCCACCGACTGCCAGAAGAGAGCCAGTACAGCCGCCAGCCCCAGCAAACCTGGCGATCCCTGCACCGCCACCTGCCACTACCAAATGACAATCGATCATCCGGCCCTTCAGGACGCCCTTCAGGTGTTTTTGGGCAAGTGCGAACACTACTTCACGGAGGCAGCCATCGAACCACTCCTTTTTTCACGGATGGTGATCAAGTGCCTTACAGACAAGGCAGCCAAATGGTAGTAGGTGTACCGTAGACTGTCGCTGCCCGGGGCCAAGTTCCGCACTCTCATCAAACAGCATTACGCTAGGATGTCAGCCCTCAACAAACTGCATATAAAATTATATGCCAACAAACAAGAAGAGAAGGAAGCCGTCGGTGTTTTCCTTCAAAAGAAATACCTGCTGGCACTTGAGATTCTGCCAACTGCCAGCGGAGCGCTAGTCATCGGCCTGCTCTTGGAATCATTGAAGCCAAGCATCAGGAAAGTGTTGCGAGCCGCAACAATCTCATCGTTCGAGGAGCTAGTCGAGAGGGCTCTCCAGGCGGAGACCGACGAAGCCGATGAGGCTACAAAGAAACCACCTGCCATCAAGAACACCACCGCAGCCACGCAGCTAGGTGCCCCTGCTAGCGCCCCGACAGCAGCACGTCGAACTATACAGTGCCATCATTGCTCCGGAGAGCACTGCGTCCGAAACTGCCTAAACTTCAAGTCACCTTCGGGAAACGGGCAAGATCGGTCAGAAGAGATAGGCGTTTTCTTTGCCCACACAGCTCTTGACACCTTCCAGTCCTAAGCGCCATGTACACGGATCCGAGCAGCCTTTCCAGAGTGCAGGTGCACCTGGAAAATAACGAATATACTGCGCAGATCGACTTCCTGGCGTCAGAGAATTACATCCGGAGCAACCTACTCAGTAGGGCCCAGGTCAAGGACCTACAACCCGGCCCATGCCACGCCTTGTTAGCCTTGGAGACTCTTGGTGCCAACGGCCCTGCGACCGCGTGTCCTGTGGCAATATCACGATGCTGACCTCGCTGGACATCATGGCGGGGAAGAGACCATACGGGCTATCAACCAGTTCTATTCTTGGCCTGGGACATCAGCGCCGTAGATATCATGGGGCCCTACCCCCGCACCAGCCGTGGCCACGCCTACATTTTGGTCATAACGGACGCTAAGCTCTCTGCAGCCTCGCCTGATATTTTTACTTTATTTTCACGGGTTTGTAAGCGCTCTGCTGCCCGCCTCGACCGCTTTTCAATCACTATTTTCTCTTCTGGGTCGGTAAGCTTTTAGAGCCCCGCCTTCTTTTTCTATCCACTAAAAGGCCGGTAAGCTCATAGCAGCCCCGGATACCTTTTGCTAAACTCTTTTCGGGGACCGATAAGCCTTCCTCGCGGCTCCGATTGTCACTACTTAACTCTCTCTTGCCTTATTCTCCATCCAGACGTATGCCTGGAAATACCAGATCCTTTCATCCCGTCAAGCAGTAGGCTTGTAGGTACCTCCTAACGGTGAAAAGGGCTCCCAGCATCCCGTCGCCACTGCCTACGAGCCAACAGCACCAGAGTCAGTCAATAGGACGACGGGACGACTTCCTGCGCACCAACAATACGAGCCTACCCGTCCAAGGATCGCTCCCAGCTGCGATCCCCAACAGCGAGAAGTCGTGGTAAAGTAGCCTCTACCCAGGAGGGTACGAACGGCTAGCCACGCCCAAAAAGACGCCAAAAGTCGTGGTGCAGTAGCCTCTGCCCAAGGGGGGTTACGGACGGCTCGCTACCCGGCGTAAAGAAACTTTGGGAAACACACGCTCATCCATTATAATTATACAAAATGTGAAACTCTTTTATTTTGAAAGTTGTTTTCAATTTAAATAATTTTTTTTAGGAATGTTTCATTTAAAAGTTTTTTTTAACTAATTGCACATTGTAAAATTTTGAACGTTCTTTTAAAAATATCATATCCGTTTCTTAAGATAAACTTTTTCAACTTCCACGTTTTTAAATTTTTTCGAATGTTTGCGCATTAGATTCCTCAATTTAGAAAGTGCGCTCTTAATACTGAAAATCATGAATTTTTACTTTTGATGTCTTGAATCTGAAAATATAAATGAAAAGCAAAGCTTTTTGGTTATTCAGAAAAAACGGACAATTTTTGTTATATCTTGGCATGTAGCTTAAAATTTCAATTTTTGGGATATTAATAGTATTTTTGACAATTAAAAAAAATACTATAGATATATCAAAAAATTATTAAATGCAACTTTGTATTCCTTTTAAGAAGCAGAGATTTTTTTGGTCCTTTTTTATCTGTTGTTGCTTAGTTCACAATTTGAATTTGTGATTTTAATAGCATTTTCGAGAATTAAGAAACGGTCTGTCCTATGAAAAAATGGGCAAAGGAAACTTTTTAGTTATGTTTTAAAAGATAAGCGCTGATAAATATTTTATTCAATTATTTGTA
>NC_046657.1:67857209-67864170 GCF_010883055.1 Belonocnema kinseyi
TGTCTTTTTACCTAAACTTGATTTTTCTTTTTATTTCTTTAATATATTTGTGCGTTTTTTTCAAAAATTTAAATGTTTAATTTCTAATGTTATTTTTTTGCGATTAAAGCAAAACTCTACCTCCTATCAAAAAATGATTCATAACATAATTATAGATATTTTTGGAATGAACAACTTTTGTCTAACAATTTTGTTTCGTACTTCCTGTCATTTTTAACAAATTTACTATTTTAATTTTTAGTTTCATTTACCACGATTGAAATCAAAACAAAGCAACCTATCAAAAAATGATTAATTACAAATGTTAACTTCTTTTTATGATGAACAGCCTATTTCTATTTATTTTTTTAATAGTTTGTATCTTTAGTCTACAAATTCAATTAAAAAATTAATTTTTTTTCATAAATAAAACAAAAACTACGCGTCTTATGAAAAAATTATTTTTAAGAAATTTGTAGCTCTTTTCGGGATACTTAGTTTTTTAAAATCTTTCTGTGTATCTTGCTTATATTATAATTTTACAACTGAATTAATAATGACATTAATTAATAACAAAATAAAATAATACTAATAATAATTTTATTAACGAGCCTTCTTCCAGGGCTTCCGTTTCCTCTTACCATAAAAAACCAATATTTTCGACGATTTTGAAATCAACTTTTGCTTTTTACTTTTCTTTTTTAGGATGACCCGTTTGGCTCTGCGCTATCACCTTCCCATCGCTTACTTTATCCAATTTTTTCATCTTTATGACACCCTGTCCATTACTATCCAAAATCCATCGTACACACTCATCCACACTTAACTGTCCGTCTCCATAACAGAAGATCGCCCAAACCGACGCATCAAACAACTAGATATTCAATCTTCGATCGTCCTTAAACATTCTCTTCCCTATTCCCCAATCTTTACATTATTTTTCTCAGAAATTCTATTCTTTTCCTCACTTGCAGCTCGTTTCACCTTTCTTCCCCAAACCAAAAACCTAGGTAACAGAACTCCTCCAGCCTTTACACTTTTTATTCGTTTATCTTTCAAAGGTAATCTATCATCGTTTTTCTACTTTTCTTCTCTCCGTTTACTGTCAGGTCCTTTGCTTCCACATACTCTTTACAAATTTTCATCATTAGGTTCATCTTCTTCTTGTAGTCTGCTAACAGAACTGCGTCGTCCACGTACGCTATAGATTACAGTTGGCTGTTACCCAAAATCGTCCCCACCTTTCCTCTCTTGTCAAGCTACTCCTCTAAATCTACCAACAGCATCTTAAAAAGTAGCGAAGTGAAAGGGCAACCTTGCCGCACACATCTTCCTGTCCAGAATACCTCTGCTTTTTGATTTTTAACGTTCCCAACTCTCTAACCTTTCTCTTAAAATTCCTGCATATATTGTGTAGCCAACTGTCATGATAGTGCTCCCTTTGTACTACCCTACCTTCTTGCTCTCCCCTTTTTTGGCAGGCGATACTACCAGCCCTGTCACCGTTTCTACTGGCCACCCTTCTTCATTCTAGAATTTGTTGCAGACATCCCACAACGCCTCCCTGACCCCTACTCCTCCATACTTCAACGCTTCGTTCTCTATGTCTTCTTTTCATGTAGCCTTGTTTCTTCCTAATCTATTTACAGCCTCATCTACTTCTTCTTTTGTTATTACAATCGTTCCCATAATTTCTCCTTGTAGCCCCTTTGCCCCCTTTGATCTTATTTTGGTCTGCTCCTAACAGGACCTTAACTAGTCTGTCCATTCACCAAATTTTATTTCTTTATTCACGCTTTTCCCTCTTCTTCTTCCCTTATTTATCACATGCCAAACCCTACTTTCTTTCGTGGCTTTTTGTACTTCTTCCTTGTATTTTGCCTTTCCCCTTTGCCTTTTTCTTTATAGCACCCTCTCATGCTCTATTTTTCTCCTGTTGAACTCCCCCTTCTTCATTTCCCGTATCCTCCATTTTCTCACACGCTCCTTCATTCTCTCTTCACTCTCATTGCATTGCTTATCTCACTACCTTGTTTTTTTCTTTTCTCGTTCCTTTTTTTCGAGATACCCAATAATTCGTACGTCAGATGGCACTATATTCAAGTTCAAAAAGGGACTCCACAAGCGCATTCGACCGCATGAAAAAATCTGATCAGTCTGATCAGCTTCAGTTAGCTCAAGTTACTGGAGCCCTACTGCTGGTGGCTGCGAGCTCGCTATCGTACTTGTTTTCTATGAAAACGTGTGTGCTTCTCGCTTGAGAGTGAAGTGATGCAATTTCGTGATGCCGTTGCCCAACTAGGCAACCCCGCAGCTCCTTTCATATTTATCCGCGGCGCTACGTCAATTCTCGGAAGGCTCGAAACCAGGGGGCTCAAATCCAAGTGATGGTAGTTTTCGTTGTGGGTCAATATTACTCGCAAATGAGGCCAAATAATGCACTTCTATTTTTTGCAGCTAGTCATTATGAAAAATAGATAATTTTCTAAATTTCATAAATTTCTCTTGTCCTCCTGTAGAACTGAGTTCACAAGCAGAGAACAACGAAGGTTCTGCGCATCCTCTCCTAGCACCATTAAAAGTCCGTAAATCTAGAACTAGTAAGTATACATTAAAATTATAAGTAGATTAAGTTTTTAATTCTTTGATTTGGATTTAGAATAATAAAAATCAATTGCATAATGCTCTCTTTTTGTCCTCATTTAAAAACTGTCCTTGGTATCAAAAATTATAATATTCAAACTTGAATTTCTCGGTTATCACTCTTATTAAATGGGCTGATATTTTATACAAATAAAAATAGTTTTTTAAACATACTTATTATATATTTTAATTCAAATTCACTTTTCTGTGACTTCGATGAATTGACATTCCCCCTTATACAAAATCTAAAATGCTTACATTTGAAAAAAGATTATTAAATTTTAAGATTGAAAAAAATAATCGCACAAACAGAAAAAATAATAGTGAATTTGCTTTGTGTGTAATTTTCTAGGAGATAAAATTAATTTTTTTATGTCAAACTAAAATAAAATAGTAAATGTTACTACTCGAAGGTACTTTTTTCGAAATACACAACACTTATACTTTTACAGGAAGCAACTCGCGCTCCAGAATCAACGCTGAAGAATTTTTCACTGTAGAGATACCTGCTACAGCACGTGGTCAGTATTTTTCTTAGAATTTTTTTTAGATTAATCGTTTATTTCTAGTGTTATATCTCAGCATCATTAAAATTAGATACATACTTCAATAATAATGTTCATTTCTTTAAACTTTCAGATATTAAATTTTCTATTTTCAAAGTTTTGTTACTACCCAAAATTAGAATTTTATGCACTGTCATTATCATTAACTAAGGTCGCTAAAGGGGCTGAAATTTTATCAATATTTTCCTGCTGAACTATGACGCAAACTAGAATTATATGTAAAAATCTTCGATAGAGATTTCCTCAAATCAAAATCATATATACCCTCTATCCGCGTCCTCGGGTTGCGGATAGAGAGTCTTGGATCAAGGGTTTCTGCTGAATATGGTTACAAAAATAAATAGGCAGTCGCGGACAATTGTCCAGGGGTGGTCCCAAAGGAATTAACCCCCAAGCTGAGGTGTGAAAACCGTGCCCAAATCTGAATGGCACCTGGGTGATGTGTCCAGAACGGTGACTCTGGGATACCGGGCGACCTCTCAGAGTACGTAGCCTTATCCTTGCATGCGGGGCTCTACAGGGATGGACGAAACCCTTTCCCTAGCTTCTCGTGGGAACAACAATGACAACACCAAACATAGTTGTAGTAAGTGCGGTTCAAAACAACAGAACGCGCAGGGCTCCCGACAATGGGTCGGCCAACAATGCCGACCAATCTAGAGCTGGGGGAGCCAATGAAAATGGATTCAATGCGATGGATCGGCGGGATCTCGCAACCTTTGGGTGGACGGAGCGACGGAACCACGACTTGATAGATTGCTACGATGCGAGTGTGGCCCCTGAACGGGGTTACATGGCACGGCTGCATGCTCTGTGGTGCGAGAAACACCCGGAGCTATCGCACATTTCGCACCAACTTCTGCGAAACCATGCTGAACTACTCCGAAAAAGGGGCTATGTAAGGGGAACGTCTACTCTACCACAGCTAAAACAAGCGGGCAACAGAGAAGGCGAGGCGACACTAAGACCAACCGCGAGCAGGCATCCAATAGAGGAAGAGCGATGCTTTACGACACGGAGAAACATAAACACCAAGGTTTCTCTTAAGCCTAAAGATCTGGCTGAAATGGACGACGAGCTTCGTGGACATTTTTCCGGAGAAACCGACCTCTAAGCTATCAATTATTGTGTGTATAATGCAGCGAGAGCTTTGGCCGATGCGAACCGTAAAACAAAACCAACGGTTGATCATAAGACCAAAAGACGAATGCATCAACTTGCCATAAAGATAGGCTGGGCAAGACAGTACGCGTCCCGCATTCAGTGTGTGATTGACTACATAACATCTGGCAGGAATTTTACCGCCAAGGTTCGAAAGTTCGCGCGCAAAATCCGGACCCGTTACCACAGACTTAACAAGTCAAAGCTGCTGACATTCAGGAAGCATACTGTTGAGAGAATACGGACACTATCTGACGCTAAGAAAAGTCTAGAGCGGAGGGAAAGGTGGGTCAGAGAAAATCCACAGTTTCTCTCTGACCCATCTCGACTTTTCCAAGACCCTCCGGTTACTGTCTAACACCCACCCAAACCAGAGGAGGTCGAAGTATTTTGGAGAGAAGTCTACGAAGTGCAACATAGACTGGACCAAGACTCAGAAAATATAAATAGCTTCAAGGAGTTATGTGTTGCCCTCAGAATACCTGATAAAGAATGCCCACCCATCACTACCGAGGATGTGAAAAAAGTATTAAGTGGGATAAAGAACTATTCCGCACCGGGACCAGATTGTATCAAAACCTTCTGGTGGAAGAAGTTTTCTTCAACCCATCAGCATTTGGCCCGTATTTCCACCTCATATTCGAAGTCGGAAGAGCCGATTGCGGAGTGTTTGGTGGAAGGGCGTACAATACTCCTGCCGAAAATAGGCAACTTAGCTGACCCGAAGAATTACAGGCCAATAACTTGTCTAAACACACTTTATAAGATATTCACAGCTATCCTAAATGATAGGATTGTTCGGGAAATTCAACCTGTTCAGCAAGAAATGTATGAACAACGAGGCTTAAAGAAAGGCGTAGCCGTATGTCGGGAGAACCTGCTCATCGTTAGATGTGTCTGTAAAGATGCAGCTTTCTACCAGCGTGACCTATCGATGTCCTGGGTTGATTATTGCAAAGCTTTCGATTCGACCTCCCATAGACTTATCATCTGTCTTTTGGAAATCTTAAAGGTTCATCCGCAAATAGTTAGGTGCATAGAGAGATTGATGCAGCTCTGGAAAACCAGATTTCCTATCTCATCTGGAAAAAATCGTGTGACAACTAGCAAGGTCACCTTTCAGAGAGGTGTCTTTCAAAGCGACACCATGAGCCCACTCCTCTTTTGCCTTACATTATTGCTACTATCTCTAGCACTTCGCCATTCCGACGGGTACTTGTGTGGCAAACCTGCAGATCGAAAGTACAAGGTCACTCATGTAGTTTACATGGACGATCTTAAGATCTATGCTGAAAACAAAGAGCAAGTGAATCTGGCTCTAGGGATTGTTGAACGATATACTAAGGAACTTGGAATGGAATTTGGGTTAGGCAAATGCGCCAATGTTTATTTGAAGCGAGGAAAACTTAATGGCATCCCTGAATATCCTGAGCTCGTTGATAAAAGCGGTGTACGACACCTTTGTGCTGGAGAGACTTATACATACCTGGGCATGCCTCAGAGCCGCATTCAGGATGTGACATCTATAAAGGATACTCTCCGAAGCAGATATAAACGTCTCATCCGACAGATTTGGTCTTCCGAACTGTCAGCGAGGAAGAAAGTATCTGCAACGAACATGCTTGCCGTCCCGGTAGTACTTTATTCATTTGGAATAGTTCCATTGACGAAGAACGAGCTCAAATCCCTTGATATCGGGACAAGAAAGGTTATGCACATGAACAAAAGCATATATCTTAAGTCTTCCGTTCCGCAAACTGTATATCTCACACCCTCAATGTGGTCGCGGAATATTGAGTTTGAATATCTTCACAACAGGATTATTCTGGGTACCGCACATAGAGTTGCAAATGGAAGAGACCCTCTTCTTAAAATGGTCAGGAATCACGAAGAAGTGGGCAAAGGAGCGTTTTTGTACAAAGCAGCGGAGGAGGCTGCTGAAACACTCGGACTTGACTTCAGTATTAGGGGTGAGAAAAAATGCATCAAAAATTATCTATCTCGAGTACTCACTCCTGAAAGCCCGGATTAAGAAAGCACAAGAGAAAAACTTTCGTGAACAGCTTCCTCGATAAGAGGATGCACGGTATCTTTCACAGAAATGTGAAGGATCAGTCAATGTCTTGTGAGCTAACATTTGCTTTCCTTAAATCGCGCGGATTGTAGTCTGATACGGAGGGTTTCATTTTTGCATGCCAAGATGGTGTCATTTCCACCTTAACATACCGTCGACACATTTTGAGCCAAGACGTCCCTGATGATAGCTGCAGGGCGTGTCATGCACACCCCGAGCATTTAGCTCACATACTATCTAGTTGTCCAACTCACACGGGAACGACCTACATTCAAAGGCACAATGCGGCACTAAGAGTTCTTCATTACCATCTCTGTCACTGTTATCGAATTTTCGGCACCAGCTGACAAAAACATCATAACCAAGGAGAATGAAAAGAAAGAGAGGTATCGAGACCTTATAAGGGAGTTGCGATGATTGTACCCGGAATATTCTGTTAAACTAATCGTCCTTATCATCGGCGCGCTTGGAGGTGCCTAGCCTAATCCTTTACAGACTGTAACCACCTATATCACGGTCGTGAGACGTGGTTGTGGCT
>NC_046657.1:67864270-67867348 GCF_010883055.1 Belonocnema kinseyi
AGACCTACAAAGAATGTTGAATAAACTAGATGCAAGCATGAAGAGCATGGGCCTCAAAATTAACGCAAATAAAACAAAACCTATGGTGTTCGAAGGAAAGAGGGAGAAAACGCTATGCAATGTTATATTAAATGATGAGAGAATTGAACAAGTTGATAAGTTCGTATACCTTGGTAGTTTATTTACTAGGGACGGGAAGATAGATAAGGAATTAGATAGACGAATAAATGAAGGTAAGAAGGTTATTGGTAGAGCAGGTCCACTTATCAGAAGTAAAAATATATCAAAGCTAAAATGGCAATACATAATTCTATATTTGTACCGACTGTACTATACGGTAGCGAGACATGGACTTATCAAGAAAAAGATAAGAGTAAACTTAACGCAATTGCCAGGAGATTCATGTGCATAATAAGCGGGAAAACGCTAATGGACAAAGTAAGTAACGAGATAATTCTAAAAGAATGTGGTGCAGAGGAAACGCTAGTAGACACATGGGAAAGAAATCGGTTAAGGTGGTTCGGACATGTTGAGAGAATGCCAAATGAACGACTAACGAAACAAGTGTATCAAGGTTAAGTAAATGGCAGCGTGCCCAGAGGTAGACCGCGGAAAGAATAGTTAGAATGTATGAATGAGACCTACTTAGAAGAGACATAAGAAGTCACAGAAAAAGGAGAGCCTACATGAAAAAATGCATGGACATAAAAGAAGCTAGAGAAGTATGCCTGGACAGGAAAGTATGGCGGCAAATTGTTAATAAAAAGAGTGTCAGTAGAGTGAATGCCCCCTGAGACAAAGAGCTTGGCTATCGGACCCAAGTGGGGAACTTTACATAAAGACTTCGTGAGGTTCTTCGCTGGGGGTGATTGCTAGAGAGATTGATCAGCAACCTGGATCGGAGCAGTGTTATGGAACGAACGTGTTATTTACTTAAATACCACGAGAATTCTGGATCAATCTGAAAAATCTCTATCCCTTCCACACAACACTCCTTTCCCCTGCCGAGTGAGTCACGCCTACCCCGAAAGGGAAATGGCTAAATGGTGTAATGTAATATAATAATCAACTGCATGCCGTTTTCAAAAAATTATATCATTGTACAATTAACAAAGAAAATAAATTTGAAAATATGATTTACCCGCCAGAACGCAGTTTAAACTCTTAATAATTTTAACAATTTGACCCCCCTAAATTATTTATATTGTTCTTTTCTGTTTACCATAATTCTTAACCCTGGTTCTGGTGCCTTTAAGTGACCTAAAATGATTATAATGATTAATTAATGTTAATTTTCAAAAATAAAGGATATCGCACCACCTATATAATCCCTTGTCCTTAATATTTTTTAACAAGATTAAACAGAAACAAAAACTCTTTCTCTCAAAATTTCTGTTACATAACTTGTAACAAAGTAGCAAATAAATCAACATTCATGAAACCCAGCAAATTGTATTTTTTCAACAGTTTTAAGCAAGCATAACAGGCGATCACACCAACAAAAAGTTATTTTTAAGGTTTTTCAAACAAATTTTGTTACCTAAATTCTTGAAAACTTATAAGCAAGCCTGACAATACTTTTGTCAAAAGAAATTTTTTCTTTTCGGTTCCTCTCAGAATTTCTGTTACCTAACTCTTAACAAATATTACAAAAATCTCAACACACGCGAACTAAGAAAACTTTCTTTCTTGGCACTGCGTTACTAAAATTTTAGTAAATGAAATAATTTTCTAACCACCAAAGGCTCCTTTTCCTATTACTCTTAGTATTTCTGACACTTAAGCTGTAACGAAACTAAAAAAAAAACTGAACATTCACAAAATCTGGCAAAATTTCTGTCTGGAAATTTTGTTACCAAGATTTAAACAACAAAACACATCTTCTAACAACAAAATTTAGCCTTTTTTATTTAACTCAGAATTTTTGTTACGTATCTTGTAACTAAAAAAACAAAAACCTAAACATATAGTGAAACCCAGCAAACTTGCTTTCTTAAAAATTTGTAAGCAAGTCTAAACATAAAACGTTTACCTACAAAAATGTTTCTCTTTTTGACTCCTCTCAGAATTTCTATTAAATACCTTGTAACCAAAAAACTTACCATTCGAGAAACCCACAAAAACTTCTTTTTTTAAAATTTATCAGAAAGATTAAAATAATACAATACCCTTTATAACAACAAAAGTAAATAATTTATAATGTCCACAAAATTTTATAAATTATTCATTAACATTACATTACTTTAAAAGAGGTTACTTTATACGTCTAAAAATTGCACAATAATGTATTCCTTATTTATTTGTGAACAATTATTTATGAGTATTGAGCGACTAGATATGATAAACTTCCATTATAAAATTAAAGTTCAAACCAGCGGAAACTTAAATTTCGTGATTGTGAATACTCTTTTGTTAAAGCTTATTCAGGTTTAACGAACAAATTCTCATTAAATGTCTTGTCAGCAAAAAAAGGTTAAAAGACAATTTTAACCAAAAAATTTAAGTAACAAATTTTCAAGGATAAATGTTTGCTAAATTTTGCGAAGATAAAGATTTTATGCGACCTTGTTTGAAGGTTATGTAATACATAGGAATTCTAAAAGGAATCGTAAACTGATTTCTGTTCTCAGACACTATGTATTTTGATTTGAATCTTAGCAGAAAATTTTCTAAAAAAGAAAGTTTTTTGGGTTTCGCATGTACTTTCACTTTTTTTTCGTCGGAAGTTATGTTACAGAATCGAAAATGTTCCCTTTTTCAATAGTAAATGTGTTTTCTCATTCAAATACTGCTTAATTTTCGAGAAAGAAGTTTTGCTATGTGTCGGAAACGTTCTGATTTTTTTAGTTTTGTTACAAATTGCGTAACAGAAATTTGGAGAGGAATCGGAAAGAATAACTTTCGTTATTAGAAAATAATTTTTGTTTATAAAATTTTAGTAACAAAGTTTTATGAAATGTAGTTTTTTGGTTCGCCCTTACTGTTGCTCTTATTATAAGACAAAAAAGAGGATCCTTCTTAACATCAAGAAAATATTAAACTGACTTGTGAATTTTTCGAGAAATCTATTAAGTTATC
>NC_046657.1:67867448-67869533 GCF_010883055.1 Belonocnema kinseyi
TGAATCTTTGTTTTTTATACGGTCCTCCCATGTTGCCCTATCTATGCTTTCGATTATCTTATTTTGGAAATCTATTCGCACATCCGGTTTCTGTAGGTTCTCGATTTTGATTCGCGTTTGTTTTGCTTTCTTGGTTCTCTTTTTTCTCCAACCCCGACCTAAGTTAAGTTTTGAGATCAGAAGGTAATGATCAGTATTGCATTTAGGACCCCTCATAACTCTTGTATCTTTGACTAACTCTCTAAGTCTTTCATCCGCAACAACAAAGTCAATTATACTGCGGCTATTTCCTTTAGACCAGGTGTACATGTGCATCATTTTATGCCTAAACCAAGTATTTGTAATAAACAGTACCCTTTCTAAGCAGAGACCAACTAGTTTATCTCCGTTATAGTTTGTTCTGGGATCCCCAAAATTACCTAATACTCTTTCTGTATCCTGATTTTGGATGCCCACCCAACCGTTCATGTCTCCTAGTAGAATTATTCTTTCCCTATGTTCGCAGATGTTTATTGCGTCATTTAAAGTGTCCCAGAAGGCGTTTTTTAATTCTATATGATCACTATGAACCGGCGCGTAGCATGCTATAATAAATAGTCTTCTGATTCCTACTTTCATTCTAGCCCACAGCAGTCTGGGAGACACGAAGCCATGGTCTGCGAGATGCTGCTTTGCTCTTTTATTCAAAATCAGACCTACTCCTTGTTTACCATGTGATTCCCAGTCTACTCCTGACCATATTTCAAATCCGCCTTTCAACACGCCGTTTTTTATGTCTTTAGTTTTGCATCCCTTTTTCTTTGTTTCGGGCGCACATAAAATATTTAGTTTCTTCACGTCCATAGTTTCACGCAATTCTTTTATCTTGAGATCATTTACTCCCCTAGCATTCCAAACACCCAGTCTCCATTCGTCGCCTGAAACATGAACTTTAGATTTTCCGTGTGCATGCCTTTTGTCATTAAAAGTTCCAGTCCTTTCCGAGGCTATTTTGTAGTTTGTATTATTCATTGTTTAGATTATACGCCCAACTAACACCTTTATGCAATAAGTTTAGTGTCTGAATCGAAATCATGTCAAAGTTAAGTATCAAATCGTCATATGGTGGAGATTGTATTTCTAACGTTAGTCCCACCAAAAACTTCAGTTAATAAGGGAGGGTTGGGAGAGGGGGGAGGTAGAACTGGAACCGAGAGAGTCGTCTTGGGTTTGTGTTTTTGTTTTCATGCTGAGAAGGTCACCAGCCTTCAGCAGCGTTGTGATTTATGGAAGTTCGTATCCGGCCGTCTTCTCAGACCGTCACCAAAGACTTATATATATATTTATATATATATATATATATATGTGTGTGTGTGTGTATCTTTTCTTGTGTGCTTATTTTAAGCCTATATCTTTGAATTTACAATAAAAAGCGATCTCCCCCCCCCCCCGGCCCGGTTCAAAATCTCGGCGTTATTTTTAGTTTGTAGGTTTAAATTTCCTTTGTTTTCTTTCTTTTATCGTGAAATTATAATGAATTGCTATGAATTGCTTATCTTTAAGTACGTTTCGGGATTTCCTAGTAACTGCATATCAAAGCTCAATTTTAAGAAAGTGCATTTATACCAAATTGAAAAGTTTCTATTTTGCTTTTTCTCCAACCTAGTATATAAGAGACAGCATGTGCAAAATTGAAGAAATATAAAATGTAAATCCAGAAAAAGAATAAAAAACCAAAAAGACTAATTTTTAAGAAATATTAAAATCTGAATCACAGACAAAAACAGGTATTTTCGATAAAACAGTTGAATTTTCAACAATATAAACAGATTTTCACTTGAGAAGAAAATGTCAACCAACAAAAACAGATCAATTTTCAACCCGACATTTCTGCCCCCAATTAAAAGAATTGAATTTTCCACCGAATAATAAGAATTTTTAAACGAAAAGGATGAATGTTGGCAGAATTGTCGAATTTTGAAGAAAATGATTCAGTTTTGAAAAAAGAAATATAATTTTTGACAAAAAAAGAACCATTAACAACAAATTTCATTGTAGGCGTCGCGACTAGAAAGAATAAGTATGCACACATTTTCATATACACAG
>NC_046657.1:67869633-67871205 GCF_010883055.1 Belonocnema kinseyi
GCGGCAAACCTGCAGTTCGAAAGTACAAGGTCACTCATGTATTTTACATGGACGATCTTAAGATCTATGCTAAAAACAGAGAGCAACTGCATCTAGCTCTGGAGATTGTCGAAAGATATACTAAGGAAATTGAAATGGAATTTGGGTTAGACAAATGCGCCAAGGTTTATTTGAAGCGGGGAAACTTAATGGCATCCCTGAAGATCCTGAGCTCGTTGATAAAAGCGGTGTACGACACCTTTGCGCTGGAGAGACCTATACATACCTGGGCATGCCTCAGAGCCGCATTCAGGATGTGACATCTATAAAGGATACTCTCCGAAGCAGATATAAACGTCTCATCTGACAGATTTGGTCTTCCGAACTGTCGGCGAGGAACAAAGTATCTGCAACGAACATGTTTGCCGTCTCGGTACTACTCTATTCATTTGGAGTAGTTCCATGGACGAAGAATGGGCTCAGATCTCTTGATATCGGGACAAGAAAGGTTATGCGCATGAACAAAAGCATGTATCTTAAGTCTTCCGTTCCGCGACTGTACATCTCACGCCGTCAAGGGGGTCGCGGAATATTGAGTCTTGTATGTCTTCACAATAGGATTATTCTGGGAACAGCACATAGAGTTGCAAATGGAAGAGACCCTCTTCTTAAAATGGGCAGGAATCACGAAGAAGTGGGCAAAGGAGCATTTCTGTACAAAGCAGCGGAGGAGGCTGCTGAAATACTCGGACTTGACTTCAGTATTAGGGGTGAGCAAAATGCATCAAATCTTATCTATCTCGAGTACTCACTCCTGAAAGCCCGGATTAAGAAAGCACAAGAGAAAAACTTTCGTGAACAGCTCCTCGATAAGAGGATGCACGGTATCTTCCACAGAAATGTGAAGGATCAGTCAATGTCTTGAGAGCTAACGTTTGCTTTTCTTAAATCGCCCGGATTGAATTCTGGTACAGAGGGTTTCATTTTTGCATGCCAAGACGGTGTCATTTCCACCTTAACATACCGTCGCCACCTTTTGAGCCAAGACATTCCCGATGATAGCTGCAGGGCGTGCCATGCACACGCCGAGCATTTAGATCACATACTATCTATTTGTCCAACTCACGCGGAAACGACCTACATCCAAAGGCACAATGCGGCACTAAGAGTGCTTCATTACCATCTCTGTCACTCCTACGGCATTCACCTTAATATCGCTCCTCTAAATGCTCCTAGGGAAATTGAGTCAATTGTCGAGAATGGGAAGTGCCGCATATACTGGAACTTTATGTTCTCGACAATTGTTTCTGTTGCTCACTCGAGGCCTGACATGGTTCTTCTTGACTTCGAGAAGCGAATCATGTTCGTTATCGAATTTTCGGCACCAATTGACCAAAACAACATAGCCAAGGATTATGAAAAGAAAGAGAGGTATCGAGACCTTCTAAGGGAGTTACAACGATTGTACCCGTAATATCCTGTTAAACTGATCGTCCTTATCATCGGCGCTCTTGGAGGTGCCAAGCTTTCACATTCTAATGGCCTAAAAAGCATCCCTGCGTGGCTGAAATTTTACCGCGATTTCGCTGAAAG
>NC_046657.1:67871305-67873053 GCF_010883055.1 Belonocnema kinseyi
AAGTTATTATGAAAAAATATTAAGTAAAAAGCACTTTCTTAAAAATGAACAGTATTTTTCTGAAGATAAATGATTCCTCACTATTATAATTTATTATCCGACTATAATTGGTTATTGCTCTTGCCATTTTTTAAAACAAATACATGATTCAACCAACTTCTCACGTATAAAGTGTTTGAGTAAATAAAGTACTAACGGATTAGTAATTAACGTAAAATTAGTAATTAGTAATTAATTAGCAATAACGCCTAATGACCGAGGTAGCAGAAACCGACATCTTTCTTGAACGACTCTGCGAAAAACTATTGAATTTAAAGTCTTGTGAATTTTATGCAAAGCAGCAGGCATCATTCCTGAAGAACATAATAACTTTAAAAATTTTTAACTTCTTCAATCTTACTGGTTAACATTACTGAATAGTTTTTTCTGATGACTTCATGCAATTTTGGATCAATGTGAGTAATACAAAAAAATGGCATACTTGAAAACTGTTCCGCGGTATGCTGCCGCATAACGCCCGAGTGCGAGCGCGAGGACTCCCTCTACAACCGGCTCTGTAACTCAATGAATTTCAATTTGTCCATTTTCTTATTAGACATTTTTCATAGTAAAAAAGTCAAGTTTTCTTTTGAGACTACTTAAAAAAAATCGTAAATGCCTAAATTGCGAAAAAAGTTAAATAAACAATTGATTTATTGAAAAAATTGTTTAAATAATTTTTTTTGTTATAAATAATAAAATAGGATGAAAGCGTATAAAAAGCACTTTCCAAAACCCTTATAAAAATTTTAAATCGCGTAATTAGAAAGGAAGTTCCAGGCGTTTGAAACTACCCCTGCAGGCATTGGGGTTGAAAATTCAACCCCCCCTCACTTGGGGAGGGTTGGTAATCCTGGTTTATACGTTTGTGGATTAACTACTGTTAGGTAGGCGAACATATTCCCAGAATTTAGAGACAATCGAAAAACGTGACTTTTTCAGTAGGGGCAGTTGAGGAATAATGCCCCTCCAGTTAAAAATTCATCACTTTGGAAAGTTAATTTGTATCCAATTGAAAATTTAGCTATTCCATTTTTGGTTGAAAATTGATCTTTTTTGGATCCAGTTTTAACTATTTTGTTGAAAATTCATTTATTTGGTTGTAAATCGTCTTTTCTGATGAAAAAATAGTTGTTTTTGGTTAAAAATTGAACTATTCCATTTGAAAATTGATCATTCTAGTTGAAAATTTATGTTGTTCTTAGTTAAACTATTCCAGTGAAAAATTCATCAGTTTGGTGGAAAATTACTTTTTTTCGGATGAAAATTTAAGTATTTCATTTTCGGCGGAAAATTGATATTTTTTAGTTGGAAATTTAACTATTTTATTGAAAAATAGTCTTGTAGATAAAAAATTAATCTATTTCGTTTGAAATTATTTCTTAAAATTGTGCTTCGATATACAGCTACTAGGAAATCCGGAAACGTACTTAAAGATAAGTAATTCATAGCAATTCATTATAATTCCACGATAAAAGAAAGAAAACAAAGGAAATTTAAACCTACAAACTAAAAATAATGCCGAGATTTTGAACCGGGGGGGTGGGGCGGTAACTCGCTTTTTATTGTAAATTCAAAGATATAGGCCTAAAATAAACACACAAGAAAGGCAACTTAGCTGACCCGAAGAACTACAGGCCAATAACTTGTCTGAACACGCTTTATAAGATATTCACAGCTATTCTAAATGATAGGATTGTTCGGGCAAT
>NC_046657.1:67873153-67878005 GCF_010883055.1 Belonocnema kinseyi
TATGGATTAACTACTGTTGGGTAGGCGAACATATTCCCAGAATTTAGAGACAATCGAAAAACATGACTTTTTGAGTTGGGGCAGTTGAGGAATAATGCCCCTGGAATAGTTGAATTAAAAAAATAATAATTTTGAACTAAAAAATATAACATTTCAACCAAAAATGGAATAGTTAAATTTCCACTTAAAAAAAAATAAGTTTCCACCAAACTGACCAATTTTCAACTACAATAATGAATGTTCAACATAAAATTATACATTTTTTAACGGAATACTTGAATTTACAACCAAAAACAAATAATTTTTTACCAAAAAGTCGATTTTTAACCAAATAAATGATTTTTTAATTGAATGGATAGTTTAATTTTCAATTAATTAGTTAATTTAAAACCAAATAATTTATTTTTCAAGTAAAATGATGAATATTCGAGCAAAAAAATGACTTTTTGAAAACTTTAATTTCAATTTTCAACCTAGAAATATTTTATTTTGAAAAAAAAACTGAACAAGACAGCTAAATTTTCAAGCTTTTGACTTTGAAATTCAACCAAAAAGGATCGGTTTTTAAACAAAATAAATTAATTTTCCAACACTGAGGAATTTTTAGTTTAAAAACGAATTTTCAACACAAAAAGAGAAACAATTTTGAACAAAATATTAAAATTTTCAACCAAAGAAATAAAAATTGAAAAAAAAATTGTTAACAAAGTAGTTCGACTTTCAGCCAAGTAGTTTGAATTTTTAATAATTAAAGATTAATTCTCAACGAAAAATATAATATTTGATATTTCAAACAAAAAATATTCTGAAATTAAGTCAAAAAATGCTTAATTAAACCAAAAACATCGAATTTTGTTCAAAATAGTCGAATCATCAATCAAAACAGTTTATTTTTCAGTCAAATAGTTGGACTCTTAAACAAAAAGGATTAAATTTCTTTAAAAAATTAATTTTCAAAAAAAAATTCACAAAATAATAAATTTTTAACTAAATAGCTAAATTTTTAAGAAAAAAAAATATTCCGTAAAAAACAGTTATATTTTCAACCAAATAGTTTAATTTTCAAACCAAAAAAGGATCAATTCTCAACGAAAAATATTATAGTTAACATTTTATCCAAAAAGATTTTTGACTCAAATAAAATACAGATAAATTAAATTAAAAACGACGATTTTTGCACACAAAATTTGAATTATCAACCACAATAGATTAATTTTTATTTGAACAGTAGGATTTTTAACTAAAAAAGATGAAATTTCTAAGATAAAATATGAATTCCAAAAGAAAAATATAATATATTTAATATTTCAAACAAAACAAATTTTCATTTTAGGTCTAAAACAGTTGAATTGACCAAAAAAATACGAATTTTCGACAATTCAGACCAAAAATCTATAAATTTTCAACCAAATAGTTGGATTTTTAAATCAGAAAGAGGAATTTTTTAGGAGACAGATCATCTTTTAATCAAATAGTTGAATTTCAAAAAAATTGCAATTGAAAAAAAAAATTTTAATTTGAAGTAAATAGTTGAATAGTTGAACCAAATAGTTGAACGTTAAAGTAAATAGATTAATATTTA
This sequence comes from Belonocnema kinseyi, assembly GCF_010883055.1. Lineage (NCBI taxonomy): Eukaryota > Metazoa > Arthropoda > Insecta > Hymenoptera > Cynipidae > Belonocnema > Belonocnema kinseyi. The sequence continues at coordinate 67,874,736 of NC_046657.1, forward strand.
ATAAAATAATTAAATTTACTATCAAATAGTAGAACTTTTAAGCAAAGAAGCTAAATTCTGAACTAAAAATATGATAAACTTTTCTATAAAAAAAGAGAAGAGTATAATCGCAATATTTATAAAATATATTATATGATAAAATAATGAAAAATATGATGAACAAAATATAATGAACCAAATCGTCTAATTTCCAAAAAACAGGATTAAACTTCAACTAAAAACGGTTTCATTTAATACCAAATAGTTGAACTTTCAAGCCCAAAATGTGATTTTTTCCAAAAGCAGTTCAATTTTCAACAAAAAATTAATTTTAAACCAAAAAAGATGACTTTTCTACCAAAGAAAAAAAAATTTTAATCCGAAAGGACAAAATTTCTATCCAAAAAGCAACTTTTGAGCAAAACTGTTGAATTTTCGATTTAAAACAATTACTTTTAATAAAATAGTTAAATTTTTAACAAAATAATTCAGTTTACAATCAAATATTAAATTTTTTCACCAAAAGAGATGTTTTCTGAATCTAAAATATAATATTTTGCAGTCTGAATATATCTCGAATAAAGAAATATCTTATAAAATTTGTATGCAAAATTTTACAGGAAGAATGTTGAATGTTTTTGGAAATGTATTTTTGGAGAGGGAAATTCCTCGGCCCTGATTCTAGAGGCTATATTTTGCGATTAGAAGAAAAATAAACCTTTCGTTTCCCTTAAAGAAAACACTTTAAGTGCTCTTACAAAATTTTACTTTAATTACAATCTGCACAAACATATTTTATTCTAAGCTTAAAATCAAATCCTTTCGTCTAATAATAAAATTTGCTGAAGTTTGAAAAAAATTTAAATTGGATCCGATAAAAATGTATTTCTCAGGAAATAAAATATTTTCTTTCGACATAATCAGCAAAAGATGCTGTTTCTAATTGCAGGAAGGATTTCGTAACACTGTTAAAGAAAATATGACCATAAGAGTACTTCTGTCATAAGACATTTTGATCTTCCTGAAATCTTTTCTTCTCTATAATTAAAATAAATAAAAAAGTTAAAAAATGAGAGCATTACATTTTCTACAAAATAGTTACATTTTCAACCAAAAAATATTTTATACAAAAATAGATGCATTTTCAAGTAGACATTTTTTTACACAAAATATTTAAGTTTTCAAGCTAAAAATCTGAATTTCTTAAAAAACAGAAGACTCTTAATTCCGAAAAAAAATTTAAACAAAAAAGTTCATTTCAAATCAACGAGACGAAATTATCAACCAAAAAGTTAAAATTGAAAACGAAAAATTAATTTTTAAATAAACGGTTAACCAAATACTTGAATTTTCAACGAAGACCAATTTTCAACCAAAAAAGGTGACTTTTTTACTAAGAAAAATGAATTTTCTATTTAAAAAAAAAAGAATTTTCAACAAAAATAGTTTAATTCTCGGCCGAAGAGAATGGTTTTAACAAAATAGTTTAATTTCTAATCAAATAGCTGACGATGCAATCTCAAAATATGAATTTTCATCCATGAAGATTAATCTTCAACGAAAAAATGACTTGTCTAACAAAAGATTAATTTGAAATCTAAAAAGACAGATTTTCTAAAAAACAATTAAATTTTCGTCAAAAATATTACTTTTTAATGAAACAGTTGACGTTTCAAAAAAAAATAAAAAGTTTAACAAAATAGAGTAATTTTTAACCAAATTTTTACTTAAAATACGAATTTTCAACCAAAGAATGAGTGTTTTTCAACCAAAAAGATTACTTTTTTGCCATAATAGATGAATTTTCAATTTAAACAGACAGATTTTCCACAAAACAATCGAATTTTCAGCGAAAAAGGCACTTTTTAATAAAATAGTTGAATTTTCAAAAAAAAATTAAATGTTTAACAAAATAGAGTATTTTTCAAACAAATAGTTAAATTTTTCACATACATACAAAAAAATGTTAACGACAAAAAAATCTTTTTAAATAAAATAGTTGAATTTTTAACAAAATACATGAATTTTCAACCAAGAAAGAGGATTTTTCAACCAAAAAGATTACTTTTATACCATAAACAATGAATTTACAATCCAAAAAGACGGATTTTACACAAGAGTCAAATTTTCCACACAAAAAAGGACTTTGACAAAATAGTGGCTGATTTATCAGAAGAATTAATTTTTCTACAAAACAGTTCAATTTTCTTACAATAAGTTAATTTTTTACCAAATAGTTGAATTTTCGACCGTAATACTTAAGTTTTCAAATAGTTTGTACATCAAACAAATAGTTTATTTTTCTTGCAAAGAGGTGAATTTTGAAGGCTGAGAAACGAAATTTCAACAAAATACAAGAATTTTCAAACACCAGTTGTAATTTTTACAAAAATCAGTGAATTTCCATAACAAAAAGAAAAATTTTCTTCAAAGTAATTTAATTTTCGATCGTAAAATATGCAATTTCCACACCAAAATTAATTATCAACCAAATAATTTAATTTTCAAGACAAAAAAGACGATTTTTCTACGAAACAATTGAATTTGCAAACCGAAAATACGAATGTTCAAGAGAAAAGTTAAATTATAAACAAATAGTTTAATAAACAACTAAAATTATAAAAATTTAATCACAAAATTCATTTTTTACAAAGTAGTTAAATTTTCAACCAAGTAGTAGTAGAATTTTTCACTAAAAATACAAATTAATACAAAAAAAAAATTGTCAACCGCAGAGAGTTGAATTTTTAAGCTAAAGAGAATTTTTAAAGAACAAAATTAAATTTTTCTCAAAGAAATAGTTGAATTTTCAATAAGAATTATAAATCTTTAAACCAAGAAACGAATGTTTGACAAAGTAGTTTAACTTTAAACCAAGTTTTTGATATTTCAACCAAATTTTTTAATTTTTTATTTGAAATAAAAAATAGTTGAATTCAACCGAAAAGGACGCATTCGACCAAAAGTAACATTTTTCAACAAAATGCATGCATTTTGAATCAAATAGTGGATTTTCTAACAAGTTAAGATACATTTTTTAGGACAAATATAACATTTAAATTTTCAACATAAAATTCAAATAGAACCAAATAGTATATTTTTCAACTCAAATTTCGAATATGCAACCAAAAAAGATAAATTCTCTTCAAAAAATTTACTATTTGATGTTTAAACTAAAAGATACTTCAATAAAAACGGGTTGAATTATGGAAAAAGAAACATAATAGTGGACCTTTTAATTTAAAAAAGAAAGTCTTAACGAAAAAACGAGTAAATGGGGGCGGGGGGGGG
>NC_046657.1:67878015-67885182 GCF_010883055.1 Belonocnema kinseyi
AGTGATTATTCTCTCTAGAAAAATAGGGACCTATTTAAATGTGATTATAAATCATGAATAAATTGAACAATCGAATTTTCAATAAAATAATAAAATAATAAAAATGCTGACTCACTCAGTTGATGATGCTCAAAAATAATATTTCTTAGTTATCACACACATTAGGTAATTATTTGTGCAATTTACTTATACAATTTACTACTTATTTTACCTCATAAATCAGGTAATAAGTACTAAGGGTTATATTTTTCCTAAAATGAAGTTTGCAATCATTAAACAACTTATTCACCCTGTGAATTATAAAAAGTTCATACTTCTGGAATTAATGACGCAGTTAATAAATTTAAAGAGTTTTTGAATCGAGTTCGTTGAGATAAGAAAAAATTCATAAATAAGCAATATATTTCCAGAGACTCGAAGAATTCAAATTACAGTGAAACCCTTCAATAGCCCTCCCTTCTATAGCCCTTCCGAGAATTGACGCCGCGCCGTAGACAGGTATAACAGGTACTGTGCGGGGGCCGCGGGGTTTGCGTTTGTCACTCAGATGAGCAGTCAAGCGTGAACGAACAAAAGCGGAGTGGGCTAAAATAAGACAGTTCCCACCCACCGTCAATCCCAAAATTGGCGCTATAAAAGAGTTTCACTGTATCTTCATTTTACGAAATGAAAAAGAACAAGTGATATTAATTGCTTAAATAATTTCAAAATGTCTTTCAACAAAATAATTCTAAACTACAGTCAATCCTGGATTTAATATCAATTTTAGGACTGAACGTGACATTAAATTCAGAGTTTCGGAACTATTTTTTCTCTCTCCTGTTCTCTCTCTTTATTTTTTCTCTCTTTCTTTTGCGACGCTCCAGTGAGCACAACGTTTCCTCCCGTAGCTCCTCTCAACCATCCCCACCACGCGGCGTAAATTCTCGGAAACATTAAATGTAGGATCACTTAATCCAGGTTTGACTGTATAAATTGTGTATGTGCATAAAATTTGTTAAGTGGATATAAAAAATTAATGATTTAATGAACTTGACGCATTTATCTTGTCCCTCTACAGGACCCAGACCATACTCAAGCAACAAAAATAAAAATGAACTGCAAACTGGAAGCCGGATACAAGTTCCTACTACTGCAGGTGATCACTATATTTATCAACTTCATAAATAAATAAATTACAAATTATCAGGATTGAATTTTAACATCATTAGGACAGCACCTCCCTTTCATTTGGTCCGAATTTCAAAAAATCACTTAACATAACTTTAAGGGTCAGCGCCACTCTAGCGGCAGAAAAAAAGTATAATTTCAATAATTTATTTTGAGAGTATGAAAATAGCAATAGTATTTCTTTTAAGAGAGTTTGCTTAACACATATTAAAGGATGACATTTATTTATTTTAATGTTCATACAAAATTGCGGCGAAAGAGATCGGCTTGAAAATCAATTTTTAAATTGATTTTCAATTTCTAAAAAACTAATTTTTAACCAAAAAAATTATTTATCTGTCAAAAAGTTATAATAAAAGAAATTTGTAAAATTTTAATTCGCTAGGAAAAAGATAAATTGTCAATAAAACAGATGAATTTTATAACTACAAACGATCAATTTTCCATAAAAAAAATCAAATGAGTGTAATTTTATGTTAGAGAAATAAGTTTTTAACTTAAAAAATTTCGCGGAAAAATGTGGCAGTTGAAAAAATTAATTTGTAATAAAAAAGCATAATTTTCAACCTAATAAATTAAGTTTCAAAAAAAGTTCTACTAAAAAAGAATATTTAAAAAAAAATACCTGAACTTTTCAACAAAAAGATTAACTTAATGACAAAAAGACAAATTAAAAAAAATAAATAAATGAGTTTTGACACTAAAAAAGATAAATTTTCAACAAAAAATAGAATAGTCTAATTTTTTAGTATGAGCAATAAGTTTTTAACTAATTAAAATACATTTTTCAATAAATAGTTAAATTTTCAACCAAGCAGATGAATTTTCTATCGAATACTTGAATTTTCAACCAAAAAGATTAATTTTCGACAGAAAAGTTGATGTTTCAACTAAAAAGATTAATGTCTATCAAAAGAAAAAATTTCAAAATGGGATGGTTGCATTTTTAGTTAAAGAACAATTTTTCAATAACGAGTAACTAATTTTTAATCACAATTATGAAACATTAACAAAAAAGAATTTTCGATAAAAAAAAAAAAAATTTTAACAGAATGGATGAATTTTCAACTAAAATGAGAAATTTTTACAAAAAGGAAGATAGCTTCATTTTCTGTCAGAGAAATAAGTTTTTTCACTGAATAATATAAATTTTTAAATAACAAATGAACTTTCTGCCAAAAATATTAAATGTCTATAGAAAAATTTCAAACAAAAAATTGAGTTAAATTTTTAGTTTAAAAATGAGTTTTCAAGCAAAAATATGAATTTCTTACGAAAAAGAAAGATTTTTAACAAACTACATACAGGTTTAACAAATAGTTTAATTTTTAATGGAACAAATTGATGTCACAAAAAAACATAATTTAATACAATTTTTAGTTAAAAATGAACTTGCAAGTGAAAGAAATGAATTTTGAGTCAAAAAATTAATATTTTACAAAAAAATGAATTTTCAACCAAATAGGTGATTTAGTGACGAAAGAGATTACCCAGGCGAGACATAGAACGTCTTAGTATTGTCCTAAGGAAGTTCTTGGGATAGTCATAGTTTCGTGCCCACTTGGTAATTTTCTACCACAAAAAAAATATCTAACAAAATACAGAAATTTTAAGCGAATAGTTCAATTTTCAACTGAAGAAGTTTGATGTTCAACCAAATATGAAATAGTTACATTTTCAGTTGAGGAACAAAATTTAATGAAAAAAAAAACACTTTTAAGCAAATAAATTAATTTGAAATCAAAAGGATTAGTTTTTTACCCAAAAAAATGTATCCTTAACAAAACACATAAATTTTTCACCTTAAAGGAAATTAGTTAGAAATATTAATTTTCTACAACAATAAAAAATACTTCCAACAAAATACAGAAATTTTCAACCGAATTGTAGAATTTTTAAATAAAAATGTTGAACCAAATATGGAATAGATAAATTTGAAGCAAAAAAAAAATTAAAAAAAAGATGTTAAATAATACTTAAATTTTTTAACAAATTGGTAGTGAATTGTTTACAAAAATTTCCTACACAAAGTAAAATAATGCAAATTAGTTTTTGCAAAGAGTGTAACAGAAAATACATAAAAGATATAAAAAAGACACTTTTTTCTTATTATCGAGAAAAAAAAGATTTGAACTAATTTAAAAAAACATATGAATCAATTTTTGATGATAGCTTTAATCATTTGGAAAGGCATTGGAATCTTTTAAAATACCCTAAAATAATTCTTAACCTTTGAAATTCCTATGAACTATCGAAATAAATTTTTAAAAAGTTCTAATCGAAATCTTTTGAAATTTCCTAAAATATTTCAATTGCTTTGATATCTTTTTAAATCTCGCGAAACTTTTTAAAGCTTTTGAAAGTGTCGGCGATTCTTTTACAATATCCTTAAATATTCAAAAACCTTTGAAATCCCATTCAATTATTGGAATCCTTTAAAAAAATGTTTGTAGTCTTTTGAAATAACCTCAAATGTTTAAAATCCGTTTTGAATCTTTTGAAATATTGTAATAATCTTAAAATTGCCAAGGATTTGGAAAAAATGTTTTAAATTATTTAAAATCCTGCCATCTTTTTTACAATTGATCCGCAGGATCAATTTTAAAAAAAAACTTTAAAAAATACCATTAAATTGATTAAAATGATTGAATTAAAAAGGAAAAATTAATAAGAATTCAGGGTGAATACCAAAAAAAACTAATTCCAAATCCCTTTAAATCTTATAAACCATAGAAAATACCTATCTTCTTTTGAATAAACTCTTTGAAATCCACTTAGTTTACAGATTCGTATTACTTTTATAAGTGAAATAAATCGAAAATATTTTTTAAATCATAAATAAAATAATAAATTATGTATGCCATTTAGAGGTTATGTTTTATTAAACCAGGTACTAAATAATTTCACGTTAGATTTTGCTTTATTTGAGCTTTAGTCTTTTTAATAGGATTTGGATTAATATGTTTACGCCTTTCTCTTGCGGCCTTAGCTCTGCTTTAACCTTTTTTTTTAGACAAATAACCACAAATTCCATAAAACTCTCATCATAAATTTACCGGGATAAATCTAACCTAAATTTGTCAAATGAAATTCAGGATCGTATCAAGTCGTACTTTGGTATTTTATTTTGGGTCGGCGAAATCCAAAACTCCAAAATGGCTTGACACCGAGAGCCAAACAATGATACCAATTGCTTGGGACAAAACGCTATTTTTTTATTAGTTTAAGAAAAAATAATTTTTCACTATAAGTTTTTCAATTAATAATATATACAATAAGTAATATCTGAATACACTTAAGGTGAAAAATTACTTTTGCCCAAGTTATAAAAAAAAAAGTTGTATTTTGTCCCTTGCAATTGGTATTATTTTTTGGCCCTTGGCGTGCAGACATCTTGTAAAATGACATCACAACATAAAACGCACGTCAATGCAAAACAGCATAAAAACTGTTCCTAAAGTTTTGAATTAAAACGGATTAAGAAATCCTTTGGCAACTTATTTTCTGCCTGTCTAAGCCAAGTTTTAATTTTCTATTCAGTAACTTCTGTTGTGAAATATAAAAGTTACAGTTAGTTATGTCGATCGATAATAAAAAAAATAGGCAAGGTTTTTTTGACCGTTTTTGTTTTATCTACGAAGAAATCTCATCATGCTTACACTTAAAGCTTAGGGACTGAGTAATGAGATACTTTTTCTCGAATCCGACGTCAAAGCAGGACTTAAAACGCCCTGCCGGAAGTAAATAAATAGAGTCTCTATCATTTTGAATAATTTTATATTTTTAAGATTGAAATGGAAAGAACCGATGTATCCATCTTGATCTCAGGAATATCCCTTGGATCATTTTATATCTTTCTTCTAATCTACAATTGCCTCTATTCTTTGAAATCCTAATCTTTCTATCAATGTCTATTCGCCAATTGTCCGAATGTATCCTTTTTCCCCACTCCTAATCCCTATTCTAGTGTTTCTTTCCAAAGGAATCCTTCGCTTATCTATGCCAATCTTTTTCTATCCATTAGGCAATCCAAAATCTTGTCTTTCCTTTTTAATCCCTATTTACTTATCTCATGGAATCTTTATCTATCTTTTCTAAAATTTAAGATAGTCTTATGTTCTTGAATCCCAGTCTTGCCATCTAAATAAGTCCATAGCTTATTTGCATCTATCCTTTTCTATGATTTGAGGAATGTTAAATTTGGTCCATCTTTTTTAATCCCTATTTTCTTATCCAAGTGAATCATTTTCTATCTTTTCTGAAATATAATATAGCCCTATGTTCTTGCATTCCAGTCTTTCTATCTAAGTAAATCCTTTACTTATCCACCTCTATCCGTTTCTATCCGTTGGACAATCTTAAATTTCGTCTATCCTTCCTAATCCCTATTTTCCAGTTCATGTGAATCCATCTCTATATTTTCTAAAATATAAGATAGCCCTATCTTCTTGAATCTCAGTCTTTCTATCTAAATGAATCCACAAGTTATCTACCTCTATCCTTTTCTATCCGTTAGGCAATTTTAAGTTTCTTCTATCTTTTTAATCCATATTTTCCTATCCAAGTGAATTCATTTCTAGCTTTTTAAAATATAAGATAGCTCTATCTTCTTGAATCACTTTCTTTCTATCTAAATGAATCCTCCACTTATACACCTCTATCCTTTTCTATTCGTTTGACAGACCAAAAGTTTGTCTATCTTTTTGAATACCTATTTTCTTATTCAAATTAATCGATTTCCATCTTTTTTTAAATATGAGCTAGCCCTCTCTTCTGGAATCCAAGTCGTTCTATCCAAACAAATCATCCGCTAATTCACGTCTATCCTTAGTGAGGCGCGTGCTTGTTGGCATACATCCCTGACTTAGTACCGGTAGGTTCCCAGTAGGTGGCCGACTGTAAAAGTCAGACACAAGTGAAATAAATTGCACCGTGTATAACTGGAGTGTCAGTAGACGCCTTGGCAGAAACGGTGTGCCCACTTCAATGTATTTAGAGAGAGTACTTACAGATCGTGGCAAAATGCATGATTAGCGCCACCTAGGGGACGTATAAAGAACTATGGTCTAGAGCAACGACCCTCCCTTCCTTCCTTTCTCAACCTAATTTCTACGTTATGTTGGCTTCTCTTTCTGAAATAAATACATGAATAATAGTAATCAATAAAACAAACAAAAATTGAACAAAATAAAATCTATCATCGATCAAATGTTTAAGTCTGTTGCAATCGATCTATCATAGAACGATTCCAACAGCCTTTAAAACTTGATTGTTCGTTCTATGATATAACGATTGCAACATAATTTAACATTTGATTGCATTTATCGATGATCGAATTTATTTAGTGCCATTTTTAGTTTGTGTTATCGTTGAAAATCCATTGTGAATCCAAGTTCATTTACGCAAAAAAAAATATAATTCTTGCAGCTACAGTAAAATTGAGCAAACGTAAGCAGAACATAGAACTTCTATCGTCTGCTCAAGTTCCTTTTGAATTCTGAACTCACACGAGCGCCATCTAGTGGACGTAGCAATTACTACAATTCTTTCGCCACTTTTCTTATAGGAGTGGGCACACCGTGTTTGCAGAGTTCCAACTTCCACTAGTAAGTCGTAAAGTTCGGGAATTTTGTTGTTAGGTACATACACCCTTGCTGGTTTAATCAGAGCTGCCAGATCGTGGATTAAATTTACCCCCACCATACCTACCGTTTGGGAGCTGCAAAACGGAAGGTGCATGATTGCCACTGTGCGTTCGTGTGTATGCCGACAATGCACGATTCGACTTCGGTTTTCTGCTGTACGATGATTGCCGATCTCAAAGCTTCGGAAGACTTCGGTGGTCTTCTGTTTGTATATCGATCCCCATTTGAAAGAAATGGAAGAAATTCGCGAATATACCAGGTGTATACATATGAAACCGGTATTGCCATTTAGCTGCCAGTAGGCACACTTGTAGGCACTGTCGGAACTTACCATTTGTGCTAATTGGCGTAT
>NC_046657.1:67885282-67888489 GCF_010883055.1 Belonocnema kinseyi
AGCGAGGGCGCATACTTTGAATAAAATATTTGTTATCATTCTCTTGAAATAAATGTGGTTTTTTCTTGAAAAAATACCGGTTTCATATGTATACACCTGGTAATGTTTCGCGTGATTCTTCATTTCATGCATGAGTCGATTTTAAGTTTATGTTTTTTTGGTGTATATAGTATGAATATTATTTCTATTATTCATATTATTGTTAATATTATAATTATAAAATATAACATTAATTTTAATTAATAGTTGACTAACTTTTAATTAAAATAGTTAAACTTTTAACTAAAACAACTAGTTTTCTGCACACACAAAAATTTGAATAAAATACATAAAAATTATTTCTTGAAAAAAAGATCCTACTCCATCTTTACTCCATTGGGAATCGAACCACAAAACTTCTGATTTTCGGTCAGGTGCTTTTCCAATTAAGCTATCAGAGGGATCATAATAAGAACTCTTAATCTAGAAAATAACGCTAATTTTTAGCTAGGTGATAATAATATAAGTAATTGTTTTTTAATTTATCTGCTATATCATCAGCTATTGTACCTTATCGACAGTAGATCAACCCACCAAACCATGAAGGCAGAAAATCTACACAATATCGACCAAGTTAAGAATCTTCAATAACAGAATGTGCTTAACGTCTTAATAAGACTAGATGGAAAATAATATTTTCAAATTAAAATTATTTCTTGAAAAAGAGATCCTAATCCATCTTCAGTCCATTGGGAATTTGTTAAATTTGTTTTAAACAAAATATTTAAATTTTTTAACAAAAAGTTAAATTTGTATTCAAAAGGCTGAATTGTATACGAAAAGAGGCATTTTTTATCCAATACATGAACTTTGCACAAAAGAAATTTATTTTCCACCAAGTCTAATTTTCTATACAAAAATTAATGTCTAATCATAGTTAAATTTTCGACAAAAAAGATTCATTTTCTTGCATTTAAAAAAAAAATTAATTTTTAAACAAAACCAAAAAAAATTCTTCAAAATAGTTAAATTTTCATAAAACAAATTTTTTCAACTAAATTGATAAATCATCAACCAAAAAAAAAACTAAATTTTTAAAAAGCAGTTCTACTTTCAACCAGAAAAATTCAAAAAAAAAATAGTTCACATTCTTTGAAATTGCTTTAAATTATTGAAAACTATTGAAAAATCCTTTAATTGTTTTAAAACATTCGAAAACATTTAAAATCTTTTAAAATCTCTTGAAATTTTTTAAAGCTCTTAAAAATTCCTTGCATTTTTAAAATTACCCTAGAATATTTCAAATCTTTTACAATATCATACTACATTATCAAAATCAATTAAATATTCCTTGCAATCTATTAAAATATCATAAAATATATTAAATCTTTCAAAATCTCATATTAAGTCACCGTAATCAATTGAAAATTCCTTGGAACATTTTTAAATACTCGCAAATATTGTAATACCTTCAAAATATTTTTAAACACCTAGACACCTCTTAAAGATTTCTATAGTACTTTGGAATTTTTTAAAACAACTTTGCTAAAATTGTTAAAATTCTTTGAAATTCCTGTAAATTATAAAAATAAATTGAAAATTCCTTGACTTCTTTTGAAACATCTACAAATATTTAAAGTTCTTAAAAAATCTTTTGAAATATCTTGAAATTTTTTAAAGCTTTAGATTGAAATTTAAAAAAAGAGAAAAGTTTCAAAACTTTAAATATTGAAATGTTTGTGGATTAGAGTTTTGAAAATAGAATCAATAAAAATTCAAAGCTTTTGAAATTTAATTTTTAAAAATTTTCAACTCTTCAATGAGAATAGTTTTCAACTCGATGGGATTCAAGTCTTCAAATTTAGAATTGCAAACTTGGAAGTTTATTCATGAAAAATTAATAATCATAACTAAATGGAATGTGTTCAAAATTTAAATGTATGTTTTTCAGTTGGACAATCTCTAAATGAAATTATGTCATACTGAGATTTAGAAAACAGAAAAATGTTAAAATATTAAAAATTTAACAATTTGTAGATTAGTTAAACTATTAAATTAAAGTTTTAATAGAATTTACTCGAGTTAAATTTTAACTATTTCTAAAATGATTTTTTTATACAATTATGAAATTATATTTATATTTTTTTAGCGTATTTTTAAATATTCAAGGAATTTTAAGAGATTTCAAAAGATTTTAAAGGATTTAATATATTTTAGAATATTTTAAAGGATTTTAAAGGATTTGGAATAGTTTAGGGTATTTTTAAGTATGCAATGAATTTTCAAAAACTTTCAAAAATTTTAAGAGATTTTAAAGGATTTAAACTTTTTTAGGATATTTTAAAACATTCCAAGGAATTTTCAATTAGTTTCAACAATTTAACGAAAACTAATTATCTGGTTTAAAGTTTAACTATTTATAGTAAAAGTTAGTCAACTATTAATTAAAATTAATGTTACGCGAAACATTAAATTCGGCATTTTCTTCCATTTCTTTCAAATGGGAATCGAGATTTAAATAGAAGACCAACGAAGTCTTCCGAAGCTTTTAGATCGGCAATCATCGTACAGCAGAAAACCGAAGACGAATCCTGTATTTTCGGCTTACACACGAACTCACAGTGGTAATCATGCACCTTCCGTTTTGCAGCTCCCAAACGGTAGATATGGGGGGGATAAATTTCATCCACGATCTGGCAGCTCTGGGTTTAATACTATTTTCTGGGAGTTTGAAATTCGAAATATATTATTATTTTGTAAACTCATAAGAATACTACATTTTTAAGTGGTTCAAACATTCAAATGGATTGGAATTAAAACGATATATCTTTGATAGTGGGAAGTCTTGGATAGACAAAGATAGGCATTTGTAAAAAACAAATATAGAAAAAGATAGGCCCATGGGACCAAAAGGGAAAGAGTCAGTGATAGAAAAAGATACACAATTGTGAACACCATGGATAGAAAAAAGAAGGCCAATTCAGACTAGCCGTTCTCGGTTGCGGTTCGCCGGTCCGGTTGGACTCTCGGTCAATCAGCGCGTACTCGGTCCCGGTTCCAGTGATCCCAGATCTGAAACGAGATGCGATCCAATACTATGACAGGGCTATGTCCGTGTGAATATACTAGGAGACGCTGTAAACGACTGAGTTGCGCGCAAAACCCATTTCTCCTCTTCTGAATTTGAAAACTCGAAGATGCACGATTGCCGGTCGGAGTACTTCGTCG
>NC_046657.1:67888589-67916469 GCF_010883055.1 Belonocnema kinseyi
CGACGAAGTACTCCGACCGGCAATCGTGCATCTTCGAGTTTTCAAATTCAGAAGAGGAGAAATGGGTTTTGCGCGCAACTCAGTCGTTTACAGCGTCTCCTACTATATTCACACGGACATAGCCCTGTCATAGTATTGGACCGCATCTCGTTTCAGATCTGGGATCACTGCCCGGTTCCGGTTCGGTTCGAGCATTTAGGTTCGATTCTAATTTCAACCGTGCCGTTCTCAACCTTAGCTAATGAGACCGCTCGCTAAAGCCACGAGGCCTGTCAGCTGTTTCTCGAGATTGCTGCACGTCACTCAGGTCACTTTCATCTATGAACCGCGCATGCGGGAGTGTGACAATCGTGTAAGCTGAATCGGCCGAGTGTGAGCTGCACCGGTCAACCGAGAACCGGCGAACCGCATTACCGCAACCACACTACGTACAGTTTTAAGGGCATGTAACACAGCTAAATACCTATATTACCAACCACAGTTTTTCAGTTCACTGAATGAGCTGAAAAACTGTGGTCGGTAATATAGGTATTTAGCTGTGTCACATGCCCTTAAGGCTAAAATGTGAACGAGTTTTAGTGCTTTCTATCTCACCTAGGTGGCGTCTGTGTTGATGCTTGTGTGGTAGAAGGGGAAGATCGGGAATATCGGAACATGGCGGACATGTAAATAACGAGTGAGTGATTATATTAATCACATCTGCAAATTATTTACATTTTCTGTTTGAAACAAATTTAAATTATTTTTATTTTCAAATTCAAAAAGATACCGATCTGTTCGGAGTGGTACTAAAGTTAGGGGCTTAATGTCTATGTTTAAAGATTTTTTTCATTTAGAATTATGGAAGGAATAATTTACACAAGCAAACCATTTCATGCAATATCAAGAAATCTCAACTAATTTTTTATCATGCGCTATTTCATGTTTTTTTTATATTGAATGAAATGGTTTGTTTACGTAAATTATTCGTCCTGTAAATATAAATAAAAAAAATATATTACAATTTGCATGGTATTGTGGAGAAGTGGGGCGAAGGGGTTGCTGGATTAGAGTTATAGTTTGTTCTATCTCCGATAGATAGCGCCACTCCGTTACTTTACTAATTTCATATTCTTTAACATGGAACTGTACACAGTGTGACCGCAACCATGAACGGCTAGTCTGAATTGGCCTCAAGTAGACGCGACGGATAAGGCGGGGAAATAAAAAGATAAGAGTTTGTGAGATGCAAAGTGTGCGTTTGAGAAGGATTGAATATCTCTATCTTTTTGCATCCATACGTTTTTATCTTCTTGAATCTTTTTACTTCCAGCAGGGGTATTCTTAATTGTCAAACGATAGATGTTTATGCATCGACGGAACCTCAAAAATATTTACAGAGACACTTATATTACAGACATACGTAGTGTATATTGTATTTAAATTCAAATATTGATGGTAAAAAATCTTCTTTTTTTGTGTGGACATATGTTACAAGAAATTTTTTGGGTAAAGAATATTGTTTTACTCGGGCTTACAATAATATATTATTTTTGTGATACTAAAATATTGTTCAGGAAAAAAAACAATTTTTGCAAAATCCTAGAGTGTTCATATCTTGGACTAATATGTTTACCCATAAAAAGTTTCTTTAAATTTTGTTAATCTTTTTCGTCAGTGTTTGACAAGTTACTTTCTGATTCTAACGAGTTAAAGTTAACGTTACTGCTTAACTATTTGTAACGTGTAACCGTTAAGGTTACTTTTAAAAGAAGTAACGCGTTGCCGCAACCGTTACTAAACAAAAGTAACCCGTTACGCAGTCTACTTAAGTTTTCCCATAGAATTTTATTTTTTTCAGTAGTACTATTTTTTCAAAAAGTTGATCGCTCATGCGATGTCTTTTCTCTAAAAGTATCAGCCCGGCTGTGCTGAACATTAGGCTAATCCAAAAATGTATTGAAATTTTTTTCCTCATTTTTGTGGATACCGGCCAGAATTTTTTTCAAATCCAAACAGAAAATAAAATCTTTTTTTTGTTTGAAAAATATTATTGTTATAGATGCCGCAATCCCCATGGAGTTCAGCACGTATTCCCCACAACCACAAAATATATATTTTTGTAAAATTGATTCAGATTCCTAAATATTAACTGAATCTAGTCGAATCTCAAAAGGACAGAGTGGAGGGTTATTTCCGAATTAATTTTTTACATAGAATCCGAATCCAGGGTCAGAATTGGCCCATCACGTCAGAATTTTAAGATATTTGAGGATATGTGCCCAAAAAATGGCGTTTCTGGCTACTTTTGAGGTTATATACAGAAGACACAACATTTTTGGGGATTTGAACAACCCCGAACACCTCCAAATCAAAATTTTCAAGAGAAGACATCAAGTAGAAAATTTCTGCCTCAAAGTATTTAAAGTAAATGCTCAAGACATAATGGGACATATCTCGTAATTTCAAATTGGCGTAACATGGCAAAGAAAAATGGTAATTGAACTCCTCGAATCTCAAATTAAAGAGAAAGAGCAGTACTATATGATGCATTTAAAGAAAAAATCCGAAAAAATTGTATGTCTTCTGTACATAACCTCAAATGTAAGCAAAATGCCCTTTTTTGGGTACATAACCTGAAATATCTTAAATTCCTAACGTGATGGGCCAATTCTGACCCCGGATTTGGATTATAGGTAAAAAATTACTGTTTTGTTACTTCTACTGAAAATTAGACAAATACTTAAAAAATTGAGAAAAAAGCAATTTTCTACCATGACGTGAAGTAAATATTATTGACAATAATAATAAATTATTCAAACAATTATTTTTCTTTACTTAAAATAATTATTACTCCAATCTAATTGAATGTTGATTAAAAAAACAGGAATTTTAAAGATTTATTTCATTTTCTTTACTCTAATTAATTACTTAACTAACTTTTATTGCAAATTGGAATCAAAGTAAAAATTTTGACTAAAAACTGGAATCATCTAGCATTATTCTAACAGAATATTATCTAAAATAATACATTTGTTGTTCAAATAATTCTGTTTAACATGATTGAACTATTATTTCCCTCTAATTGAAAGTTTGAAAATAATTTGATATTTTTTAAAAAAAACCGCAACTTTCTTACTCTAATTTGTGAGAAAAATTACCAAAACCATATTACATTCTTTAGAAAATTTAATACAAATTTATTTATCAGCTCAAAGTGGTATTTTATGTACAAGAAGCAAGTTACATAAAAAAAACGCAAAAACATTATAATAAGAAAAAAATTTCGCAAAAGTCATTTTTTTACTTAAGCATTTTTGTTGAGAACCTATAAAATAGGCTTATAAATGTGATTTTTAAAAAACGATATGTTATTCGTATTTCATGGCTAAATTTGAAGAGAAATGTTGAGTTTTCCGACCGGTATTCATAAAAATTCGAAAAAATCATTTTTGGAGCACGATGGATAACTTACGTTACTTTGGTGGAGGCTCTATTCGGTTCCATCGGCCTGCCAGGGTCGCAAATAATCATCAAACCTTATACATTAGTATTATCTTTTTGCAGGCGGAAACTCACGGAGAGGTAGGGCCCCTATTCCTATAGAGCGGATACGAGGAGTCGTAATCCCCCCTGGAGAGCCAATTTATTTTAAACTGAAAATTATTGGAACGCTGGATCAGAACAAGTACGTCTATCCATATATCCAAAACGAGAAATACTTTACTTTCTTTCGTCAGCCCAACAACGCTCCTGAAAACACTGATTCTAAAGGATGGCTGGAAGTCATTAGTGAGTGGCTTGCAGAAACGACACCTGCAAACACAGTAGACCTCTATAAATCTGCTAAGCTTTCAGCAAACAGAGTACTTCAGAAAATGCAACCCGCTATAGATGCTCGGGTTGTCACTGCTCCCCCTCGACGAGCGAGTGCTTCCAGGAATGATTTTCAGTATTCTCACCTTGCAAACTACTTTCAACACATGCAACTTGAAAATCCATCTTCTGAGTCTGATGTACTTGCACGCGCCACAGAATTCGAAAGACTCTACCCTCTAGAGATTCAAAATGAAAGGGTAATGTCGCGTCAAGGAACACCCAGACAGGACCATGAATTACTGGAACTCAGGCAACGTAGATCAGAGACCCATAATAATCAGCGTTATTAACATATTATTCCATGGCGAAAGATTCGGACAAAAGAAATAATTCAACGCAGACTGTATGTTCGTCCACAGAACCGTTCTATATCTGAATTAGTAGAAAACTATTAATTGGTACTAGTTTTCCTACTAATTCAAATAGTTCCGATTCGGTTACTAGAATAGCGAAACCCTTTAGTAGCCCTCCCTTCTATAGCGCTTCCGAGAATTGAGGCCGCGCCGCAGGTAGGTGTAACAGGAGCTGCGGACTCAGGCGTAAACAAACAAAATCAGAGCGGGCTATAAGGAGTTAGTTTCCGCCCACTGTCAGTCCCAAATAGGGCTGGTAAAAATCTGCTAATTCAATGAGTAAGAATATCTGACTAAATGAATTAGTAACTATATCTGCTAAAAGAATTGGCAATACTACTACTAAATGAATTTGTAAATGTATTGCTAATTACTATTTAAAATGGTAGTTTCAAGTAAAATTAAAAACAGATTTTACAATCAAGAGAATTATATAGAAATACTGTACAAAATTAACGAATTCGGGCCTGTTCCGATTTAAGAGGTAAAGTTATTTCGAATTTCTTTCATTTTTCTGAAAAGAAATTTAGTTAACCTAGCTTTTCTCAACGGCACTTTCTCAATTCTCGTTAAACATTTCACTTTATAACTAATATCAAGCAAAAACATAACCATTTTAAAGAAACAAAAGAGATTTCCGAAATAATAGTATTTAGGCTAGGAAAAACGATTCAAGCTGCAAATAATTGCAGTTTTAATCAACTTCACAGTCCACTTATTCACAAACTGTACAACGTTTGGGAAAATGAAAATTCCAGCATCTTTCTGGTAGCACTGATACCAGCCTTGGCATGTTGAACTACTTCGTCTGCCTGGCGCAGCTGCCCTAATTGGCCGCTGTTGGCGCGTGATTCAAATAGGATATAATTAACAATTACTGAAATTAAAATAGACATTTTGTTATAAATATCACATGTGCGTAATTTGAGATTTAAGGAGCGCAAAAAATAATAATAAAAAAACCTTGTTTAATGAAATATAAATTCAGTTTTTGAATTTAAAGAAAATATGCTATTATTTACAAAATATATGCATGATTATTTTCTTTTCACCTTAAATTATAAACGAGGTAATTTCTGGTATCCGTATTCAGTTTATAATAATTATCTATTTTAATTTTAATAATTGTTAATTACACCCGGTTTAAATCACGCGCCAAGAGCGACCAATGAGTACCGCGGTGCCAGGCACGCGTAGTAGCCCAACATGCCAAAATTGGTATCACAACCTGGCAGCATGTAGAGATCCTCTAGGTAGAGTCGTGTTACAACTCTCCACTGTTTTGATTGGCTACGAATTAACCGAAACCAGAAATGGTGAAAAACGCGCGATTTTCAATCCAAATTTCACAATGAACTTGCAAATTTTGAAGCATAAATTGAGAAAAAATATTACATGAAATATAAACATTTTAAAACTGTATGTAATACATTGAAATAGAAATATTTAGAAAAAATAAACTATTTCAGTTTGTGTTTAAGAGTATGTATTTCTTTGGTTGACAATTGATTTATTTTGTTGAAAATTTAACTTGTTTGTTTGAAAAAAAGTTTCAACTGAATGTGTATCTATTTCGTGTTTAATTGAAAACTTACAGCTGAAAAATTCAACTCTTTCCTTGAAAATTCATATACATATTTAGTTGAAAATACGTCTTTCTTGGTGATACATTAATATTTTTGATTAAAGATTTATTTCTTTGGTTGAAAATAATTTTCCTAGCTAAAAATTAACATATTCAATACTTGGTTGTAAAGTAATCATTTTATAATTGGAAATCCAACTATTTGGTTAAAATACATGTATTTTTTAGAAAACGAATGTTCATGGTTAAAAAATCATCTTTTGCATTCTAAATTCAATTGTTTGGTTAAAAATTTAATATTTTGGTTAAAAAATTTTTTTTTTGATAAAAAATTTATTGCTGTGCCTGAAATATTTTTCATTTTGTTTAGAATTCGTCTTTTTGGGAACAAAATAATCTTTTTGGTTTGAAATTGATCTTGGTGGTTAGGAATTAGGCAATTTTTCTGAAAATTAATTTTTTGTGAAAAAGATTGATCATTTTCGTTGAAAATTACTCGTTTTTGTAGAAAATGTATACATTTTGTTGAAGAATTTACTTTTTTGAGAGAAAATAATTTTATTTCATTGTAATTGCCCATTTTTGTTGCAAGTTGAACTATTTGATTGAAAACTCAGTTTTTGGTGCACAGATTTATAATTTTATTAGAAAATGTGTCTTTTTGAGTAAAAAATCCATCTTTCTGGTAGAAATTTTATATATTGGTAAAAGTTTCGTCTTTTTTATAAAGTAGTATATTTTTGGTTGAAAGTTCAACTGTTTGGTTAAAAATTTATTTTTTTAAAAGAAATCTTTATAATTTTCGTTAACATTAATCTTTTCAGTCAAAAATTTATTATTTAGTTCATAAATCGACTATTGAGATGAGCATATTTACCTTTTTTCTTATGGATTTATCATTTTAGCACACTTTTTTTATTTATATTTTTTCATTTTAAAATTGAAATATTTTTTTAATTCTTCATTACCAATTAAAAGTTTATTACTCTACAGAAAATGTACTATTTTACCTTTGGTAAAAAATACATAAAATTGACTTTTTTAGTTGAAAATGAAACCTTTTTGCTAGAAACTTATTCCTTCTGGATAAAGATTTATTATTATGGTATGAAATTAGTGGTTTTTCTGGAAAATTAATTTTCTCAACTGAAGCTTTAACTATTTGTTTTCGGTTACAAATATTAATTCTTTTAACTGAAGATTTAAGTATTCGATGTTTGGTTTGAAAGTTATCGTAATCATTCACAAAATACGTGATACGTTAAGGCCATGTGACGAGTAGGTCGCGTGACCAGATATCTACCTTACCGACAATTTTTTTATTTCCCAACTTATTTGCACTCGAAGCTCCACATCGAATTGAAAATTTAAGATAATAAATAAGAAGCACTGAGAAAGTTACGTCTGGTCCTAAACATTAATAATTACGAAAAAAAGTTTTTTTAAAAATAATCTTGTTGTGCTTTTTTCATAATTATTGCAAATTAGGACCAAGACCACCTTTCTTAGTGCTTCTTATTTATTATCCCAAATTTTCAACTCGATGTGGAACTGGTGTGATCATAAGTTAGGAAATAAAAAAAGTGTCGATAAGCTAGGAACCCAGCAAACACGTTCTATAACTGTTCCACATCAAAAAAGGAACTGTGTTCTATAAAAGTTGTTACAACATCATGACAGAACTGTTCTACAACAAAAAGGTAACAGCGTTCTAGAACACCGTGACAAAATTGTGACCGAACTGTTCTAAAGCAAAAAGGTAACAGTGTTCTAGAACACTGTGACAAAATTGTGACAGAACTGTTTCCGAGCTATGTGATAACACTGTTCTGTAACAGTTGCTATGGAATTGATCTATAACGCAGGATAGTCCGAGGGGTTATCGCTGGAATAACCCGGGACATAAATGTGGTCAAATCTAATATCTCGGGATATCCTATTGCTGTGAGGGATATAACACTGTTTCATATTTATTAAATAACAGTTCTAGAACTGTTATAGAATTGTCATAGAATTGTTATAGAATTTTTATAGAACTGTTATAGAATTGTCCTAGATTTTTTTACAATGCAGCGTAACAAAGTTCTAGAATTGTTACAGATCGGTTGTCACAGCGTTCTAGAAATGTTGCAGAATTGTTATAGCGTCTGGAGATGACATAGTCACTCGCATGTTCATACCCTGTTACTAACCTGTTCTAGAACACATCTCTTTTGTATTCTAGAACATGTACAGATCTGTTCTGTAACCATGTTTGCTGGAAATCTGGTCACGTGACCCACGCATCACATGGCCTTAAGGGGAGCGGGGTTCGCTGAAGTGTTATTTGATAATTTAAAACCAATGAAAAAAGTATCACGCAGGGTAAAGAGGGTTTCAGAAGTTTCTGAAAAATGTATCTCGTATTTTGTGATTGGCCCTACCTTTTTTAGTTAAAATTTCTGATATTTTGCCGAAAGTTCGCCTCTCATGGTAAAAAAATCTTTGTTCTAAAACAGAGTTAACTTTCTTATCCTTTCGATAGTCGCAAATCAGTTGTATATCCTTCAATAAATGAAGTTAAAGATACTTCGTATCAAACTTCCGCGCCCTTTATGAGGACTTCTGTATCCGGACTAATCGCGATGCGCAGTAACAAGCCCGTGTGAGCCTGCGTGAATTGATTTTTTAACTCTAGCCTAGAGGATCTCCAACAACAGCAGTGTGCGCGCGCCTGCGCGATACGAGGGACGCCATTTAATTTCAGCGCTGTATTTTAAATAAATTGGAAATTATAGGGTTTTTCATAAAACCTTATGTCAGAGCGACTTTTTCAAATTAAATGTTCTTAAATACAAAATTACTTAAAATGACATAACACATTTTTGTAAGAAAAATTGTAGTTTTTATATTGTTTAATAATGCGGAATACGTGAAATCAAATAGCGCCATTCGTTACAAGTATCATTTATATAACAGTATAAAATTAAAATATAAGTAGATAATATATAAACTTTTCTTAATTAAAACTCAAAAACCAGCAGAAAGTATTTGAGCTTCACTAATTTATTAAGTAACACAAATCTTACAATTTCAAATGGTAGAAATTGATAAAATTACTAATTTAACAGTCAGATACAATGCTAATAATTGCATTAGCAGAATTTCTACAAATTCAAATTTAAGGAACTAGCAACTAAAGCTGCCGCAAAATGTTTTAACATATTTTAAGTTGTAACATCTAGCCCAAGAAATATTTAAACAATTTTAAATAGTGTGAGTAGTAGCATAAATATATAAATCTCTCATGCAAATAGAAAAGTCCTCTCGAATTTTTTAGAATACTCTAAAAACTTTGAAATCTGTGGAAATCCTTTTTAAAAACTCTGAAATCTGTTGTTGATATTCTCTGAAAACTCCGAGAAATCTCGCCAATTTTTATGAATATCTTGAAATTAAAAATATTAATTTAATTTTTAGAATTTCTTTTAAAATCAAGTGGAATCCGTTAAATCTGATACACTTTCCTGGAATCTCTGAAATACCTCAAATTCTTAGAAATTCCTATCAGTAAGCTTCGAAAGCCCTTGGAAATTCCGGAATGTCTTAAAATTGTTAAAAAATTTCCTGAAATCTAACACAATATGTTGAATTCTTTTAAAATCTTCTGAATCCCTAAAAATATTTTTAAAATCCTTAAAATCTGCGAAATGTTCAAATTTCTGAAATCTTACGAAGTAATTTCTTTGTCATAATGCTAGAATAATTGGCGTTAAATTGACAAAAGAGTCAATAAATTTTTAAATGTCAAACTTTATTTAATTTTAAGTATTTTAGGTTTAAAGCATTAAATTTTTGAACAATTTTTAAATTAGCAGATAAGTTATTCTTATTTTTATTCGTTTTGAACTGATAATTAGTTGATGTTATTTATTGATTAAAATTCAGCCTTTAGGTTACAAATTAAAAATGTGCAAATTGTATCAATTTAATCTGTAATGTCGATGGTTGAATTTGAAACTAAAAATTTTGACGATTCCAGGTTTTTTTTAACAAGTTCATTTCAAATTGTTTAGTTTATAATATTTGCTTAACAATTTCTTATTATTAATGACTATTCAAATTTCGCTATGTACTAACATATAATTATTGTTGTAAATTTAAAATTTCCAAATTCAATGAGTTACAAATGTTATACTTCAGATTGAAAGAAAAATTCCCTAGAAATGCTTTCAAATTTCCTGAAACTCAGTTAAGTGTTTGAAATACTTCGATATGAAGGTTTTATTTTAAGCAGTTTTTTGTTATTGATAATTGTAACAGTGTTGCTTGTAATTTATCTGATAACATTAATATTTGGTATAGTAATGTTATTATTAATATAAATCGTGTTTGTTATAAATTTAGGAAGTAATAATAAAAATTGAAAAAATAAAGTTTAAACTACATAAGGTTATTTTTTTAAATTTCCTTCTCCTCGACTCCTCAAATAAGATACCGAAATATTTTCTCAGACCCAACCCGAAAACTGACGAAAATTTTATAAACATTTACAATGAAATTTGTTATTTTTGGTGGAAAATAATCCTTTTAGTCATAAAATTTTAGTTCAAAATTTGTCTTTGTTGGTTTAATTCAAATGTCTTGGAATGAGACTAAAGTTCTTTTAACTGAAATATTAACTATTACCTTTTTATTAAAAATTTATCTTCTCAGGTAAAAAAGTCAACAGATGGTTTGAAAGTTAAATCAACTACTCAAAGACTAATTTTTTATATTTATATTTAGCTTTAGTTTTAAGTTCGTCTTTTTATTTTACAACTAATTTTTTTTTATCGAGAAATTTAACTACCTGGTTAAAATTTCATTTTTTGGTTGAATTTTAACTTTCTAGGCAATATTCGGTTGTTTTGTCAACAATTCATATTTTTAACTGGAAAATGTAGCAATTTGGGAGAAACTCATCTATTTGGTAAAAAATGTAACTATTTTGTTAAAAACGAATTTTTTATCTAAAGATTCATTATTTCAGTTAAAAATTATTTCGTTTGGTAGAAAACTTAACTGTTTTCTTTATAATTCAGGAAGGGTATTCTAGATTTTTGGGAACTGATACGTCAAAACAAGCGTTAACAAACTACAACTGAAAGGAATTCAACGAATAAGCACGTTCGCAAGCTCATGTCGAGCAGCAATGGGTTTCTGATGCCTCCTAAAGCAATAAATATTAATCCATTTTAATGAAAAAATGTTTGCACTAAGGTTTAAAACTAACTATTTACTTTACGATTTTTTGTTAATATTTAATTGTCATTCAAATTGCTTCTGAATTGGTGGCGCTGTGATAACCAGCTAATAGGCTCCACGATTCGACAAAATTAACATTAAATCCAGGTTTGACTCTATTTGTAATAAACTCTCCATGAACTGGATATTTGGAGGCTATAATGAATATTCTTATAATTATTACTTCTATTCGAACCTACAACAATCTGAGAGATACAAATTCATGCTTCTTGTGCATCCCCGCTTCTTTATTTTAGACATACGTGAAATATCTAACTTGATATTAAATATGTACGCCTTTAAAATATTACTACCCTATTTATTTTAAACTGACATGTTTACATTTTTTTTAACAACTTTGGTCTGAAATAAATGTTTGAAATTTAATTTTTTCTCTAATTTGTCATTTTTAAGGTATGCGTAATATTTTGACTTTTTCTGAATAAAATTAACTAACTAGTTTATCACTTATTTTTTTCTTTTCGAATTTATTTTCTCTTACCCCCCCCCCCTCCCGCATTTTTTTGAAATGTCCAAAAAAAACTCGGGTAATATTTAGAGCTTACCCAGAGACCATGAATTTTTCCATTGATATAAGATAACAGAAAGTCAACTTTTTATAAATGAAATATTTAAACGAGACGATATTTTTAAAATGTTTGCGTATTCTAGTATATTGTCCAGAGATTTGAGTATCATAAGAAAGAAATTAACATTTATAAATATTAAAATATATCGAATGGGGTCTGAAGAAAATCACGATAATAGCTGTTTTAGTGACTTTCGGTGGTAAAGGAAACTGAAATAGTACTTGAGATTTATCAGACAACCAAAAATTTGAAAATTTTGAAAATATGTTTAGGTTTGAATTTCCCGCCAAATGTTCTCTCTTTTATAACATTATCGCTCAACTGGTTAGATAATTTTAGCCATAAAAAGTCAAAATTTTGTCTGTTTTGTGTAACGAAGGGTTGAACAAGTAATATTTACTAAAACAATTATTAGTGAATAATAAAAACCTTTAATACCTTTTTGAACAATTCGTAAATGGTTTTAGCATTAAATATTGCTCTTCAAAACGAGACATTATAGAAAAAATTTAACTTTGAATATTTATTTCAGATCAAAGTTGTTTAACAAAAATTATGTGGAGAAAAAATGACTTTTTTGGTTCAAAATAATGTAAAGTTCACAAATTTTAACAGATTTGGACAAATAAAATTAAAAAAAGCTTTTACAATTTCTAAGACAGTTTTCGAACCTGATTCTCAAATTAGACTTTCAAATTTATATAAATCAACAAGTCTAAGTTTCGTAGCGTAAAGTTAGTTAAAGATATTTAAATATTATTTAATTTAAAATAATGTATATGAACACATTATCTGTGGAAATAATGTTTTTTACGATTTTTCATAAATCTACGTTTTTTAAAGTTATATTGCAAGAAATTTGTATGAAAAAATTTAATGATAAGCAAATTTCTTTTTGAGATTATTATTGTGAATGTTGTACAACAATTTAATAAAAAAAATTCATTAATTAGGTATTTTTTAACAGAAAAGTTTGATGATTTTTTAAAACAAATTCAATAAACAAATTCGTTATCAGCGCACCTATCGACGGAAAAATGCTGTTCTTTTTTTTAAAGTATTTTGATGTTGATAAATTTTATATTTTTTAAAGTAAATTCAATTTAAAAAATCCATTTTTCTGAGAAAATTAAACTGAAGGGAGTGAAATTGAAAAAATACAACTTCTTTGTCCACAAAAACCCAAATAAAGCATTTGATTATTAAATTTGTTTAAAACATCATAGAATGTATCAACTGAGTATGAGTGTTAAGGAAATTATCATAAAGTTTTCAATTAAAGAAACTGACACACCGAAAAAAATAATTATTGCGTCGATAGATGTCTCAGTAATGGATTGTTTTATTAAAATTGTTTTGATAAATCATAAAATTGATCAATAAATTATTACTTTTTTCTAAAATTATCATGAATTTTCTACCTAAAAAGTTGACAGCGAAAAAAAATTTTTTCTTCCGACAAATACCTGATATACATATTTGTTCATTTTATTTGTTAAAAAAACAATAAGATTATTTAAAAAATTATGATTTTTTCAAAAATTATTATAAAGTCCCTTGCTAAAAAAATGACATTGAGAAAAGCGAAATTATCTATTGAAAAGTAGCTGATTATTGCGTTTGTTTATTAAATTTGTTTCAAAAAATCACAAAATTTATTAACTAGTTTAATTCTAATTAATTAACTAGTTTAATTCTAATTAATTAACTAGTTTAATTCTAATTTAAATTTAAATTTAAATTTAAATTCTAATTTCTAGTTTAATTCTAATAATAAACTAGTTTAATTCTAATTAATTAACTAGTTTAATTCTTGTAAGAATTAATTCCTGAACTTTCTTACTGAAAGGAAAAACATGGGAATAACTAATGTTTCTGCCGAGAAATTCCCAAATAATGAATTTGCTTATTATATTTATTCACAAAAATGATAAGACTAATCAAGAAATTTGAAATTTCTCTAAAATTATCATAAAGTTCCTAATTAGAACAATCACATAAAAAAAATGAATTTTTCTGTCGAAAAGCGGCTAATAAATGCATGCATTTTTTAAATTAAATTTGTGTATAATATTAATAATAATAATCTAAAAAACAAATTCCTTTATCATTATATTGATTTTTTCATCCAAATTTCTTGCAATATTGCTTAAAAAACGTAAAAGTATAGAGTATCGTAAAAATAATTCTTTAAACAAATAATTTGTTTATAATATTCTTTTTGTTTAGTATATAATATTCAAATATCTTTAGCTAATATGACTCAATGAAACTTAGGTGAATTCAACATTCTTTATTTTATTGAGGGGCACCGGAAACGTCAAATAGAAAAAATGACAATATTTTTCATCATATTTGTTTATTTGTGAAAAAATTAAAAAGTCTATTTTAAAAATCAGCTTGAAAGCTCTCTTAGAAATCTAATCAGTTTAAAAAAAAAATTGTCTAAATCGGTCAACATTTGTGGGCTGTATGTTATTTTGAACCGAAAAAGTCATTTTTTCCCATTGTGATCGGTCTCATGATTAATAAGAGAGCAACACAGCATCTCATGGAGCATGAATATGTATCTCTTAGATCAAAAGCGGCAGAGCCTTTTTTCTCTAGATTGGGTCGGAAGAAAAAATTTATAATATTGAATGACACCTTTTATATATAGTATAATTATATTATAATAAATACAAACTGTCCATTAATAATCACAAATAAACAATGAATATCAAATAATAAATAATACGTAATAAATACAGATATACAATTCATATTGCCAAAGAATTAAATTTTTTTCATAATTTCGCAAATATTACCAAATATTTAAGAATTTTTTCTAATATTCTGCAGTTCTAAATATTTCAGAGTAAATCTACAAAGATTTTACAAACGCTCAAATGATTTCTCAAAGATTTCATAGATTTTAAATGTCTTGCATCGATTTTAATCATTTGACAAATATCACCAAATATTTTAGGAATAATCCAAATATTTCGCAAAGATTGGTAAAGATTTCAGAAATTCTAATAATTTCACAAATATTTTAAAATTTCACGCAGATTTGGGATAGATTTAAAAGACTTTACAAAGACATTAATGATTTTATGAAGATTTCCATTATTTCACAAATATTACCAAACATTTCCAAAAGTGCTCCAAAATTTCAAAGATTTTTTTTTAAGCCAGAATTCTAAAAATATTTACGCTACATACTGGAGGAAACTCATTACTGAGGTCCATGGATAAACCGCAAATTGTAGTTTTAAATATCGGAATATTTTCAAAATCACAATTCTTATGAAAATAACTTTTATTCATATTGTTTTTTATTTAAGATAAAGATTATGTTTTGCAAATAATCGTTGTCTGATATTTTTTCTGTTCTTCAAACAATTTTAGGTGATTTTTTTAGTATGTTTGGCCTGGACTTATTTAAATCACAAAAATAATGTTGCAGAGCGTAATTTTCAAATAAAAAAATAAACAATTTTGTTGCCAAAGAAAAAGACTTTTTAGAAATTTAGTTCAACTTTTAATCAGTTAGTTGAATTTTCAATCAAACAATATAAATTCTTAATAAAAAAGTAGAATAGCTGATATTGTAATCCAAAAAGATTTTAATGCCAAAGAAAACAGTTGAATCCTTAACTAAACATATAAATTGCCAGCCAATAAGTTTTGATTTCTGCCAAAAAAGAATAATTTTCACAAACTTAGTTACATTTTCTACCAATTTTGAACTTAAATTATTAATTTTTCAAGCTTTTTGTATTTTTAACTAAAAAATATCTTTCAGTCAATGCAAAAAAAATTGTGGATAAATTACGAATTTAAGGTAAAAATAATTTCTAATGGAAAAACAAAATTTTAATTTAAAGATTATTTGTTTATTTTGCAAGAATTTATATAATTTGAAGACTAATTTCGATCATTTTAAAAGATATTGAAGACCCTTTAAAGCTTGGAAAATTAAAAAATATTTTATAAGTTTTCGGAAATCTTTCCATTTTTAGATATTGTTAATCTTTAAAATACTTTGAAATTCCTAAATGTCTTGTAAACTCATTCGAGTTATCCGTACAATTGTATAAAAAAATTTTTAATTTATTTTCGACCATTTTGGAAATATTATTTAATGTTTTAAAATCTTGCTAAATATTCTTTAAAAACTTCATTTCGAAATATTCAAAAAGCTACATTTTTTTCAGTTTTTAAAAAATATTTACAAATCATTGTTATTTTAAAAACTGTTCAAAAGCTTTTGAATGGATGTTTTAAATCATTTAAATTCTTATTAAATATTAAAAAGATTTCTGCAAAATAAAAAAAAACTTAAAATTTGCCAGATATTTTCCGAAAGTTTTCTAAATAGTTTGAAATGTTTCGAAAGTATTAAAAAATATTCTTTGAAAATTAATCTTTTATATTAACAAATTATTATATATTACTCCACGAAAATGAGGATTTTATTTATTTACTTTTTCGAAACCTTAACAAATTCTTACAGAAATTTCAATGACTACAACGATTTCAAAGATTGCACAAAGACTTTAATTATTTCGCAAATATTTCAGGTCTATTTTTTGAAAAAATTTAAACAATCTAATGAATTTAATCATCCGATTTCTAGACAGATAATTTTAAACATAAGAACCTCACAGTTTTAATTAAAAACATTTTTAATTAACCAACAAAAAGCAATTTTTAGCAAAATATTAGAATCCTCTACTAAACCAAAATAAGTTTTAACCAAAAAGTTACATTTTTAACAAACAAAAATTAAGTTTTCACCGAAAAATATAAGTTTCCAACAAAGAAGTAATTTTTATTTAACACATTTTATTGTAAAAGCTTATAAATTTTTTGTTACATTTTGTTCTGTATCTGAGAAAATATTGCGGTCTCTTATATGGAAGGAGAAGGGGTTGAAAATTAAAAAAAATACCTTCTTTAATTTAAAACGTTATTTTTTAATATTTTTTATTATTACTTCTTAAGTTTATAGATACAGAACATCCTACTAATGTTATAAGTTAAATTAAAAGTCTTTTTTAGTAAATTGCAAAGATTTCAGTGAATTTTAAATATTTTCTAGAGAATTGTTGTTTCAATATAAAATATTCCATTTCTAACTAATTGAGTTTGAAATTTTTTAATTGACGAAAATAATTGTATTTTAGTATTTACAAGAATTAAAATGGCCTCTCAAGATAAACAATTATTAATCAAATAATAAAAACTAACTTTATACACGATAACGATAACGATTAAAAAATTATTATTTTAAAACGACTTTAAATAAAAATAATTCAAATGCTAATTTAAAAAGTGTTTAGCTTAAATAAAATTGATATTGCTATAAACCTAAAATTGCTTGAAATGATATAATTTTTAATAAATAAAATGTATTGGTTCATTCTTGAATTTGAAACAAATTACTCTACCATTCTTCCTAGGAAATTACGTTGGAACATTTTAGGAATTTAAATATTTCGAAGATTTCAAAGAATCTCATCAGATTCGAGGGATTCAATGGATTTAAAAAAAAATCAAGAGATCTTAATAGATTTAAGCAAATTAAAACAATTTCGAAACATTTTAGGAATTCGAAGGTCTTCCAAAACTTTTAAAGAATTTAAAATGTTTTCGGAGAATTAAGAAAATATAAGAGATTTTAAAGAGTTTGAGAGATATTATAGATTTTAAAATCATTTCGTCATTTCATTTTATTTTTTGAGAATTACAAGAGATTTCACTAGATTCAATGGATGTTCTAAATTTCCAAGTATTGCAAATGATTTCAGATAACTGATAGGAATTTCAAAGGATTTCAGACATTTCAACAACATATTTAAAATTTTTTAAGGGTTTTTAACGGATTTTAATGCTTTTAGAGTATACTTTAAAAAACTCCTAAGGATATGACTAGATTTATATATTTATGCTACTATTTAAACTATATTGAAGCTGTAAAATATTTAGCAGGCCTGCTGTTACAAATTAAAATATTTTAAAACATTTTTCAGCAGCTTTATTTTCTAGTGAGTAACTATTCACTGAGAAATCAGGAAATCCTAAAACTTTAAATGCGCCAGTCTCAATAAAATTCACAATTGTCGAGAAGCTTGAACTAAGAATAAACTAAGCTTAAAATAAGCTCAAACTATGCTTACACTAAGTTCAAACTAAGTTCAAACTAAGTTTAAACTAAACTGTTTTATTGCAAACAACATACCACAAACCGCGAGCCCACAAACTTTAAGGCCACAAAATCTAACCTCTTAATCCTAAACCTAAATATCCCAAGCCAACAAATTCGAATTCCACAAAACATAATTTCACAAAATCCAAAGTCTAAAAAACCCTACCCCACAGAACCTAATTTCACAATCCTCGAGCTCACATATTCCAAGCACACAAATCATTCCCACAGAACCTGATTGAAGAATTTCTATGCTAACATATCCCAAGCTCACAAACTCCAACCACACAAAACCCAACCTCACATATCCCAAGCTCACGAATTCCAATTACACATATCCTAAGTCCACAAAACCCAATTCCACATATCCAAAGCCCACCAAAACCCAAACCAGCAAAACCTAAGATCACTTATTCTAAGCCCACAAAATTAAAACTTGCGAAGCCCAGGCCTACAAACTCCGGGACCTACAAATTCGGAGCCCAATCCCACAATATCCCACAGTTTTTTTTGTCTTACTGTTAATATAGAATACTTTGTTCTAAAGCAAGAAGAAACTTATTCAATGTATTTTTTTATCCGTACAAAGCGCAAGAGCGTTTATACAATAGGTAGACATGCGAGACTTATTTCTATTATGTCGGACTCTCAATTCGAAGGTTCAATCATAAAAAAGTGACTACATTGTAGACCTACTACAACCTTAACCTACTTTTACATTTTGCTGTTTTAATACACGGAATATTGTTTTTAAAAAACTTTACTGGATTCGGATTGGGCTTCGAATATGTAGGCTCCGTAGTTTATAGGTTTGAGTTTTATGAGTTTTAATTTGATGGCTTCAAATAAGTGAGCTTGGGATTTGCGGGTTCAGGTTTTGTAGGCTTGATGTTTGAGGGTTTAGGTTTTGTGGGCTTGGAGTTTTTGGGCTTAGGAATTGTGTGATTAAGTTTTGTTGGCTAGAGTTTTGTAGGCTTAAGATCGTATGGAATTAGGTTTAGTCGAATTAGGTTTTGTTC
The DNA here is from genome assembly GCF_010883055.1 of Belonocnema kinseyi. Lineage (NCBI taxonomy): Eukaryota > Metazoa > Arthropoda > Insecta > Hymenoptera > Cynipidae > Belonocnema > Belonocnema kinseyi. Next base: position 67,907,453 of record NC_046657.1, read on the forward strand.
AATCAGCTTGTGTAGGCTTAGGGTCTGTGTGCTTGGAATTCGTAGGCTTGGGATATGTAGATTTGGGTTTTCCAAGGTTGGAATTTTTAGGCTTGGGATATGTAAGCTTGAGATTTGTGAAATTGGTTTTTGTTAATAGGGTTTTGTAGGCTTGGGATTTTATTGAATTATGTTTTGCCAAATTAGGTGTTGTGGAATCAACTTCTGTAGGCTCGGGATTAATGTAATTGGAATTTGTGAGCTTGGGATATGTAATATTGGTTTTTGTGGACTTGGTGTTTGTACGCTTGGGATTTGTGAGCTTGCGAATTGTGAAATTAGGTTTTGTTGGATAGGTTTTGTAGGATTGGGATTTATCTAATTGAAATTCATGGGCTTAGGATATGTGGGGTTGATTTTTGAGAGCTAAAAGTTTGTGGACTTGGGATATGTGAATTTGAGGATTGTGAAATTAGGTTCTGTGGGATAGGTATTTGTAAGCTTTGGATTTTATGGAATTAGGTTTTGTGGAATTGGTTTTTGTAGGCTTAAGATGTTTGGGATACGTGGAGTTGGATTTTGTGGACTTAGAATATCCGATCCGGGTAATTGTAAAATTAGGTTTTGTTGGATAGGGCTATAGATTTGTATGCTTATAATTCGTGGGCTTGGGTTTTGTGGGTTTGGAGTTTGTCCGCTTGGGAATTGTAAAATTAGGTTCTGTAGAATAGGGCTTTGTAGGCTTGGGACTTCATGGAATTGGAGTTGTGGAATTGGGTTTTGTAGAGTAAGATTTGTTAGCTGAGCAGTTGTGGCTCGGGATATTTAGGATTAGAATAGGTGGGTTTGAGCTTCGTGGGTTTGGAGGTTGTGGGCTTAGGATGTGCGAGCTTAAGAATTGTGAAATTAGGTTTAGTTGTAAAGGATTTTGTAGGCTTGCAATTTTATGAATTTAGGTTTTGTCAAATCGGAATTTTTGTAGGTGTAAGATTTATATGCTTGCAATTCGTGGGTTTGGAATATGCGGAGTTGGGTCATGTGGGTTTAGAGTTTGTGGACTTGCGAATTGTGAAATTAGGTTTTGTGGAATAGGATTTTGTAGGCTTGACATTTCGTGGAATTAGGTTTAGTGGAATTGAGTCTTGTTTGAGATATCGGGGGTTGGGCTTTGTGGGCTTGAGATATGTAAACTTGGGTATTGTGAAATTATTTTTCCCAAACTGTACGGCTTTCGGATGAAGTCGGCAAAATGGACAAAAAATTTTCAAGATCTCCAAGGGTTCCAAAATTTCCTCGAAGAGTTCTCCTAAGAATTCCAGTGCGGCAATCTGAGATTTCTCAGTGACAAGATCCTTCTTTGCTCGTTACGAATTTGTGGACGGATAGGCCGTCTGCGCTGAATTGTTCCTTTTTTCTGAATCTTACGCCATGGATTAATTTGTTAATAATGCTGAATATTGTGATTCTCCAATCTACGTCGCGTGTGTTCCAAAAGCTCATGGTCCTGCCTGGCTATGCCTTGATGATTACTCCCAAACTCAATCGTTGGACTCGATGATCCACTGCGATGTTGACCCTGTTGATCCAAGAGTGTATCAAAGTATGTAGGGGGTGTATATGGCTGAAATGTATTTCCTGATCCAGAAGATCCACTTTCACGTTGCATCTGCGCAAATTGGCGTTGAATGGCTAAGGCCTGTGCCTCATTTCTAGAAAGTCTCCCTCGTCGCAGGGGACCACTCACAGCGTTGACATCTATAGCGGCTTTCATTTCGTCAACTTCTTTGCTAGCTTCGCGCTGAGCATATTTATAGAGTTTTTTTGGGTTAGCATGCCTCATTTCTTTAAGCCACTGATCTATCACTTCCAGCCATCCTTTGGCATTAGTTTTCTCTGGAGCATTTTCGGGCTGGCGAAATAAAGTAAAGTACTGTTTGTTTAGGATGTAGGGATAGACGTACTTGTTCTTATACAGTGTTCCGATAATTTTATTTTTAAAATATATCGGCTCTCCAGGAGGAATTTTCACTCCACGTATCTGATCTATAGGAATAGGGTCCGAACTTCGCCCTGAGTTTCCGCCTGTAAAAAGACAATAATGGTTTGTGTAATTCTCCACAAGCAGGACACTTTGGTTTCCATAGATTATAATATTCAAACTACTGGGTTTATTATTGTGAAACTTAGTAAGGATCTTCATTTAAGTACCTCAGGACAAGTTCGATAGTAAAAATGAGGTTATGTTATGGTAAGCCAAAGTAAAAAAAATGTGCCCGAAAAATCGCTTTAATAGATGTCGACACATGCCTGAGGCCAATTTTGGAGTCAAAGAGGAAATAAATAATGAGCTACTTTAAAGTTTATGTTTAACAATTTTAAAGTTAGAGTCGAAAAGTATAATCTTTATCATTGATATGTCAATTTTAATGCAATATAAACTACATATGGAGGCAAATATAAGTGTCTTCGAAAATATTTTTGAGGTTACGTCGATACATAAACAGTCGTCGTTTGACAACTAGGAATGAGTGTTTGGGTTCAGCTTCGACGTCGGATTAAAGAAAAAGTATTTTAATGCCCATTCTCTAAGTTTTGAGTGTAATAATTAAGGACTTCCTTTGTAAATAAAACAATGGCGAACAAAACCTTAAGTATTTTTTTAGTATCCATCGACGTAAGTAACAACAACTTTATATATCACAACAAAAGTTACTGAATAAGCGATTAAAATTTGATGCAGAGCAGCAGAAAATGATTTGCCGAAGGATTTTTCGATCCATTTAAGGTCATGTATCGAGTGGGTCACGTGACCAGATTCCTACCTTACCCGCACTTTTTTTATTTCCAAACTTATTTTCACACAAAGCGCCACATAGAGTTGAAAATTTGGGATATTAAATAAGAAGTACTAAGAAAAGTGGGTCTGGTTCTAAATATTAATCATTTTTAAAAATTCAAAACAAATTATTTACAACAAAAAACTTTTTTCATAACTATACAAATTTAGGACCAGGCCCAACATTCTTAGTGCTTCTTTTTTAGTATTCCAAATTTTCAACTCGATGTGGCGTTTCGTGTGATAATAATTTGGGAAATAAAAAAAGTGATGGTAAGGTAGGAATATAGTCACGTGACCCACTCATCACATGGCCTTAACGTTGTAACTTTACGAACACTTTTTGTGTTGTTTTTTCTAGACGTAACATCCAGGAACGCGACCATCGTTACATGCTGTGACGTCAGTTGACAAGATGTCTGCACGCCGAGGGTCATAGATAGAATAATGCAAACTGCATGGAAAAACATACTTTTTTTGATAACGTTGGCAAAATTGCTTTTTCGCTTTGAATGTATTTAGATATAATTTTGTAATTCTTATAAAGCTCTTCGATCAAATCATAAGAACTCACGGTGATAAATGATTTATGTCTTAACAAATAATAAATCTAGTTTTGTTTTATTGAATTCGTATTATTGTTTGGCCCTCGGCGTGCAGGCATCTTTCGGAGTCTTAAATTTCGCCGACCTAACCTGAAATATTTTCGCAACCAAAAGTTACGACTTGATAAGATTCTGAATTTGGTGTGCCAGATTTAGGTTAAGTTTATACCAGCGTGTTTATACGTCGTGATGGCGCGTTAGATTCACATCTCGGTCTTTATTTATATTTACTTAATTAAGTTAAAATTAAAAATAATTATCATTAATTTACTATAAATGATTCCTGAAAATTGTGCTTATCTTGGTGATTAAATTACAAATATAAACTTAATTAATTTTTCTTCGAAATTTTGTTTGCTTATCAATTTTTACATTTTTTCTGTCTTTCGAAAAAAACTGTCTGATCGAAAAAAAAACTCTAAATAACATACATCATTCATTACTTTATTGGTACTTTAACAAATATTTTCCAATTAATTTTACTTTTTTTAAATTATTACTTGTCATTTATTTGTTATTTATTTCATTATATTTTTTGCATTTACCCTAACTTTTTATTAATTTAGCCTGCATTCTTTTTATTGTTTAAAATTCTTTGAAAATTTCTCAAATTTACTTGAATTCTTCTAAATTTACTCACTTCTACTTGAATCAATGTGTTTTTTTTATATCTTTATTTGATTGATCCTTACGATAAATTGACAAAATGATGACAGCATTTAGAGTATTTTAAAGTATTTTCTCAAACTCCTTGGCATTTTTAAGATTTAAAAGAAATTTCGAAAGATTTAAAAGGATTTTAAATTAATAGGTTATTTTAAAAGATTAAAAGAAATTCTTAATTCATTCCAGCGATAAAATGAAATTTCGAAGGATTTTAAGTGTTTGATGGTATATTAATAGGAATTCCAAAAAATTTCAATTATTTTAGGGTATTTTAAGAAATTATAATGCATTAAAAAAATTATCTGAATTCTTTTTATTTAATAAACAAGAAATAAATTTTATGTCTTGTATATATTTTCTATTATACTATTCCTCATTTGAGAAAACTTAATCGAATTCTTTAACTTTATTTAACAATAATACATTTTTTAATTCACATTTTTGAAACTTCCCTCTTAGTGGACAATGATTCATGACACTATAAAAGAATTGGTGATTAATTAGGAGAAATGTTAATAAAACTTAGTGAATAAAATGAAGCCGACGTGCCATACTCGTAATGCCAAAATTCAAACCTTATAATTAAACATTAATCTATTTATGAAATAATTAAAAATACTAATCACCTTCAGGACTCAGAACTCGCATCTGTCTTCCACGATGGTACTCGTTATTATCGTTGGTGCTTGAATGTGACCTGGGTACTGTAAAAGGACAAGAGAAACGTATCAAGTTAATTTAATCATTAAATTTCCATATTCATATAAGGTTGTCGGAACGGGGCACAGTGTAGCCAAAAGCACTTTTCTGTGGAAAAAAGTTGGTCTACAACTAAATTTTTAATGGATTTTGACGGTTTTTTTAATGACCGTTAGGCTTTCGGGTATATCGAAAATACGTGTGCAGTATGCTGGCAACGGCTCACGCACGAGCCGTTGTACACACCCACAGAGCACCATCCAATCACGTGCGATCTGCCGCGCTGCTGCAGTACGAGCTAGCTACGTACCGTTCACCTATCGGGGAGCCACTTGAGAATTAAAAGTTTGCGACAATGCCAGTAATGGTGTGATTCGTACTTATTTGTTTGTATTTTGTGGATAACATAATTTAAATAAATATATATAAATAAATAATATAATAAACCAAATTGACAACGACGCAAACTTCTGCTTCTCGAGCGGCAGTCTGATAGGTAAACGGTACGTGAACAGTTCGCACCGCAGCAGCGCGACAGATCGCCCGCCATTGGTTGGCGCTCTGTGTTGTGCACGAACGGCTCGTACGTGAGCCATTGCCAGCGCGACTGCACACGTATTTTCTTGTGCGAATACCTTAAGTACTCTTTACTATGATACTTTACCAACGGATAAGGAAAGTCAATTATTTACAAAATTTTCATAAATAAACGTACATTTTATTAACTTTTGATCATTCATGATATTTTATAAAATGAATTATTAGAGTCATCGGATGTTGTCAAGATACGATTCACAAAAAATACATAATTTGATAACACTGTAACTAAACACTCATCACACCTTCTGATTCATGACCTTGTTTTTTAGCTTGCTGCGCAAAAAAAAATATCATGGAAAAATATTTAAACTGTGAATTTTTTTTATAAATATTGTGTAAACAATCAAAACTTTTTCCTAATTAGAAAAATGTGAAAAGAAGGAATAATTAGATATTTATTGTTGATTTCGCAAAGAAAATGAATACTTTCCATAGAAAAATAGTGAAATTGTGCATTTCTGAATAAATATTGTATGAATAATGAACAGTTCTTCTTAATTAGACAAACAAGGCAACAAGCAGTCATTGATAAGACATTTCTAGCTCACATCACGAAAAAATAAGCCTATTTCTGCAAAAAGGCAACAATGAACATTTGTTTATGAAAATTGTTTAAATAATCAACTTTTCTTATCCGTCGAAAAAGTATGAAAGCAAAGACTTATTGAAAGTACATTTTTAGTTGCTTTCGCAAATAAAATGGAGCCTAGTCTTAGTAAAAAGGTCAAAATGTGCATTTATTTATAAAAACTGGTATCAATAATTAATATTTTGTATAAATTTCAACAAAGTATACCTAACAGTTACTAACAAACTATTTTTAATGGATTCCTCAAAAACTGGCCCTATTCGTGGAATAGTGTGAAAGATGTGAATCTGTATATAAATATTGTTTAAATAATTACCAGTTGTTGTCAATTAAAAAAATTACAGCAAGGAGTCATTGGCAAGACATTTTTGGTCGATTCGACAAAAAAATGGAGCCTATTAATTGCGGCATACGAAAACTGTGCATTTTGTTTATGAAAATTGTTTAAATAATTATAATTAGGCATACATTCCTCCTATATTCTTTACAAAAACTGTGAATTTTGAACTACTTATCATTGCAAATCACAAAAAATGGCTTTTGTTCATTAATTTGTTAAAAAAAATAAAAACAATTTTTTTCTAACTCAAAACTACTGAAAACTATTGCTAGATAGTAATAACACTGAGTGATGCTCTTCTTTAGCTTATTCGCAGATTTAAAAAAAAGGTGCATGTAAAAATTAAGGATAAAGATAATGTTTATTTTGGTGTTGAATAAAAAATGTTAGTTTGCCCAAACCGGAATTCTCGCACCGACTCAATTTACCCAAAAGCCTTATGGTAATTAAAAAAAAGTTTCAATCCATTGTAAATTTGGTTGTAGACAGACTTTTGTTCACAAAAAGTGCTTTTCGCTACACAAAAATAGCGAAATGAATACAGTACTTGATCGTACTGATAAGAATGCTCTGTCGGTAAAAGTCGCAACCCTCTTGGTGGGAATTTTAAATTAGAACGAAAATGTAACTTATGTTTTTTTAAAATTGTTTATGGACATGTCTGACTTGGTTTCGGAATAGGAAAACTGTGAGAAGTGATAAAAGGATTCCGCCGTGAACTCACTTATAATAATCGATAATAATTTCTCAATTGACAAAAAATTATTTATTGACATATTTATATATCTTGTTATGTTGTAGCGTGCAAAAACATATAAATGGCGCATTACTCCGAATGATACACTCAGAATCTTCAAAACAAATTTTCTATTGCTAGAGAAAATTATTATTTGAATAGCTTGTGAGAAAAAGGAAAATTTCTCATTGAAAATAACAATATCTGCAGATCTTTGCAGATATTTACAAATAATTGTCCTGCAGATATCTAAATATAGAATATAATTTATTCTATACAACATACGTGAATTTAGTAACAATTTTTGCAGGAAAAATTTGCAACAAATAAGCAAATAACTACATTAACAGCATTTACAACTCAGAAAAATCCAATGTACAAATTAATTAAAATAGAAATTACTGTACACAGCAGACGTCAAAATTAAATTGTTACTAAATTTGACATCTGCTGTGCAGAATAATTTTTATCTTAGTTAATTTGTGTATTGAATCTTTCCAAGTGCACTATCTCGATATCTAAGAATAATAAATCGTTGCAAGTAAGGATGTAGAAAATAATTTGCAAACTTTCCCTCAAAAAATTATTACTAAATTCGACATCTGCTGTCTAGAACAATTTATATTCTATATCATGATATATCATCTCTCTATATATATTATGATATCTCTAGAACGATGAATTTTAAATGCTTGCAATAATCTGCAGATATTGTGATTTTTAATGGGACATTTACATTTCTCCCGCAATATATTCAAATAATAATGTTTTCTCTAGCATTTGCAATTCCTTGTGAGCTTTCTGAGTATACCTTTGGAGGGCATTTTAAATTCTGGGAATGCGATTAATATTAGTATACTGCAAAGCCAGAATAAGTTGTACAATACTTACCTCATTTATACGATTCCACATAATGCACCATTTCCATATCTGTTTTGCATGTTAAAGCATGAAAAGATTTGTAAATGATTAAATAAATTTTTTTTCGAATTGAAAGATTATTATTGATTATTATTAGTAAGTTTACAGGGGCATCATTTTATAACTTGTCACAGTTTTTCTATTCCGAGACTGAATAAGACATATCAATAAACAATTGCAAAAAAAACGGAAGTTGCATTTTTATTCTAATTTGAAATTCCCGCCAAGAGGAATGCGACTTTTACCGACAAAGCGTTCTTGGTAGTACGATTAAGTACGGCTGAGCTAAAGATTCTCCAGGTAGAGTACGGCCAAAGATATTATAAACGTAGATGCGGTGAGGGCTTAGTTGCCCGCCATAAATATAGACGGCGCGTCCGGCGAAAAAAGTCACTTCCCCTCTACCCACCGCTCCCTGTAGAAAGAACCCATCGATATAGTTTGCCAAGAGCCACTTGGAGCGCTGTAAGCAACTCTCGGCACACCTTCGAGGCGCACTGATGGTAAGCTTAGCTTGGACAAGAACCATTTGGATTGAAAGTAAATTGCCAATTAAAACATTTTTACATTTATAACTTTACAAAGCTTGGTTGTTTTAATAAATATCGCAAATATAAGTCGATGGGTAATTTATATTACGGTTTCATGTATTTTCCACTAATTCTAAAATTATTAATTATAATTTTCATTCTATATATTGTCTATATATAGTTCTTTAATATTATTTAGTTTTTATTTTTAATTTTGTGGTCTGCAATTTCTACGGACTTTTTTAGACTATTCGTCTAATAAAGTTCTCGTATGTATTTTCCAATTACTTAATTATTATATATTCTAACGCTTTTATAAAAATATAATTATAATTCCAAGTGATAGGAAAATTGTTCTGTCGGTTTTTAGATATTAAGACGACAGTTCCAAGCCAGATTACGTTTCGCATTGGCAAACAAAATTAGACGAACAGAATTTCACTGGCACGTTCATAAAAAATGTCATGTTCCATAAAATATATTTTAAAATAAACTTTGAATCATTATAATTGATAC
>NC_046657.1:67916569-67920254 GCF_010883055.1 Belonocnema kinseyi
TCAGTGACTGGTAAACAGGGGTGATTTTCTCTTAGAAAATAAGTGATTAAAATTTGATAAAATGGGGTAGGCTTTTTTGACATCTAGGTATGTAAAAAAGGTTAAAGTTTCACTCAAGGTCATTTTTGTTCAAAAAACTTGTTCCTGAATAAATTAACTCTTATTGTTTCCGATTTCGTTCTGTCACTCAGGTAATTTTCTGTGAAAAACATTGATTTACAAAGAATATTTGTCAAACAATAGAATAGATTTCTTCGCCCGAGATGCAAACGTAAATTTTTCTATAGTAAAAACAATGGAAAAATTTAGACGAAAGCCAAATTTGGTAAAGAAAACAAACCTTTGTCGACCTATAAATACTAATTTTATTCCCCGAAAGATTTTTAAAAAATCTCTTTGAAACACTTTAATTGCAAATATTTAATTGAAGAAAAATATTTGTTATAAAAATAAAAATAGTACAATTTTTACATACAATTCTCAAAATAAAAAAGTCGGTGCGTCAAACCACAATCCAATCCGACTATTCTTTCAAAAGTTATCCGATATACAGAGAACCACAATAACGACAACGTAGACGCCAGAGAGACAGACAGATTCCGATGTAAAAACTTGTTTTTCTGACTCAAGGAGCCTCAAAACGTCGAAATTTAATGAAATTCACGAAAATCATTGTTTGCATAAAACTCTTCTCATTATGGATGAGAATGTGATAAAATAATCATGGGTCGTTGAAAAAGTAGCGTTTGTCGCCTCTTGACTTTTTTCCATATCAAGCTTTTTTTGCTTCCAATGTCCATTTTCGTTTGGTTGTTTGGATTTTGAAAATCCTTTAACTTTGGTGAGTTTGATTTTATCAAAAAAAGTGGTCAGGATAAATTGTTCATATTTTTTTGTACCATAAATAGCTGTTGATAAAATTTTCAAATTTTGAAAAAAAGGGTTCTCAAAAATTTTGAAAAAGCTTGAACTTTTTGGATTTTTATCAAAAATGGCTGTTTAACGAACTCGATCTTTCTTTTTGGTCCCTCGAACAGTGTGTCAAAACTCAATCCAATCGGACCAGTCTTTCGAAAATTATCCGATATACAGACAAGAACAACGACGTCGCCGGACAGACAAACAAAACCCGACGTAAAAACTGGTTTTTCTGACTCACGGGGCCTCAAAACGTCGACATTTGAAAAAATACGAAAAAGTTATTTTTCATAAAAAACTAATACCTTCTCATTTTTGATGAGAATGCAGAAATTATCAACAAGATTTGTAGAAAATCTTTCAAAGAATAAAATTATTGTCCCGTAAGTTACAACCGAAAAATTACAATTTAAAAAAAATGAAAGTTGTTTTAAATATTAAGCTAGACTCGCTACCGCGATAAATCAGAAAATGAAAGTAAATTTGAAAATTGAACTGCAGTTCGAGTATTAAAAACTAAACAGTGATTGATTTTACAAGGTGATTTTAGATCTGTTCAAAATGATATAATTTACATATTTTAATGTTAAAATTTGAACTAATTTAATTCTAAAGCCTTAGTAGTGACACAAGTGTAAACTTCAATTTAATGGCTTCTTAAATGAACGCCTTTATTCAATTTCAAAATCTTTTTGAAGTATTATTTCAGTATAAAATATTCCATTTTTAATCTATTTTTGGTTTCGAAATAAAAAAAAACAATTTTCAATAGTAAACAATTTGAAAATGAATTGTCGCAATTTCAGAGTGACAAATTTTAACTTGGAATGTTACGATTATCATTGTTTAATTTTTTTATTTGTATTTCGAAGGTAAAAGTATTTCATTTTGATTCTTAAAGAACAGTTGAATAAGCATTAATTTAGAAAAAAATTTAATAAGCTGGAGTTTTCTGAATGTTACAAAGAAAAGAACAAAATTTGGAGTTTCTCGAGAATTTTGAAATACTAGGAAAACAATAAAAATTTCTGGGTAGATTTAAAATGATTTTTTATTTTGAAAAAGTACATAACTCAAAGAGAATGTTTAAAAATATTTCAAAACATTTTAAAAGATTTACAATATTAGAAAAAATCTGGAAGCTCTTAAAACAATTTCGTGTGCAGGATTTTACAAAAATGTTAGGAAAAATGGGAATCAGTCGAAAAGACATTTAAAATTTCCGAAAATTTTTTAAAATAATTTAAAAAGGTTTGAAATAATTTAAAAGAGAATAGATATTTTTGATGATTTTGAAATGTTTTCAAATGTTGACTTTTTATTTTGAAAAATTACATAATTTTAAGAGGAGGTATAAAAATATGGGACCACTGACAAAAATTCCGAAAGGGATGAATAAAAAATCCCAAAATATGAAATCTCCGGCACCTGAATAATAATTTTATAAAGATTGTATTAAAAAATACATCAAAAAACACGTGTGCTTTGAAAGAAAAAAATGTTCTGCCTAAATTTTCTTCGTACCTACATAATAACATTTTTGAAACAAACTTTGCAAGATTCAATTGAACAACGATTTATATCAAAATTTATTTTTATTATTTTTTTTATTATTAAAAAATTCGATTTTTCAGAACTTTTTTATGTTTTTTTCAAAGACTATGCACATTTTCAAACAAATTTTTTCATCCAGAATTATATATTCAATTATTGTATTTTCAATAAATAAATGATATTTAATAAACAATTTTTTTAATTGTTTAAATTCAGGAATTTTCTAGTTCGGATATTTTATGATTCAGGCATTTTCTTTGGAGACTTTTAAAATTCGGTAATATCTTATTGTCTGGAATTTTATTTATTTTATTTTTCGTGAATTTTCCAATTCGACTTTTATATTTCGGGACTTTTATAGTTTCGGGAATTTTATTATTGGTTATTTTTCAATGTACGAATTTTACAGTGTCAGGAATTTCATTTTACTCGATTTTTCAGTCGCTTTTTCCGAAAAATAAAATTCCCACATCACTGTAAAAATTCCGAAATTATAACATTGCAATGTTATATTTTCGGAATGTTTACAGTGATGTGGGAATTTTATTTTTAATCTTCCAATTCGGGACTTTTATATTTCGTCAATGCATTGTCGAAATATAAAAGTCCCGAATTGGAAAATTCTCGAAAATTTACAATCTTACCGAATTTAAGAATTGCCGACAGAAAATTTCCGAATTATACAATATCCGGACTAGACAACTCTTTAATTTGAACAATTGAAAAATAGTGCGTTAAAAATTTTTTTTTAGATAGAATAATAAAATATTTTTATAGAGGAAAAAACTTTTTTAATGTTTAAAGTTTCTAAAAATTATTGTTTGAATTAAAAATAAGAATAATTGAACAAATGTATTTTTGGACAAAAAAAGTTGTTTGAAAATGTCCATTTTATTTTTGTACATTACAGAAAACAATCGCAAAAATAAAATTATTATTTTAAAAATAAAAATAAAAGTCGCGTTAAATCAGCCTGCATTGAATCCTGCAAAGTTTGTCTCATTTGAAGCTCACGTGTTTTAAATTTATGTTTGTATCACATTTTTATACAATTATTGTTATTTTAAATGAAAACAATAATTTTAAAAAATTAAACATTAAACCAAATTTATATGATAAAAATATTTTTGATTATTGTATTTTTAATAAATAAATAATATTGACCACATAACTGTTTTCTCAATTTCTGCAATTCGGGAATTTTCTAGTTTGT
>NC_046657.1:67920354-67925638 GCF_010883055.1 Belonocnema kinseyi
TAAAACTCTCTGTCCCAAAAAATACAATTCCAAAACTAATAAAATTCCTGAACAGTTTATAATATTAACGAATTTGAAAATTCCCAAATAATAAGACTCCCCGAATAAAATTGTTTCTTAACCAATATTAATTATTTATTGAAACTACGATAATAAAATATTGTTATCAAATAAATTTTTGTTTTAATATTTAAAGTGTTAAAAATTATGGTTTGAATTTAAAATTAAAATTATATAAAAAATTTTACCGACAAATTAATATATAAAAACACGTGTTTTTCAATAAACATTTCGATTTTTCAGAAGAACTTTTGTGATTTAAAAAATACTATATACATTTTCAACCAAAATATCTTGGCCACAAATATATTTTGTTTTAATTATTATTTTAAATCTAAACAATAATATTTAAATACTTCAAACATTGAAAAAGTTGTTTCTTTGGTATAAATATTTGATTATTTCAATTTAAAAAAAAGTTGTCAAAGAAACATGCTTTCAGCACTTGTTTATCTTGAAATGCCTTTCTATAACACTTTTTTTTAGAATTAAGAATATGATTTTTTGAGGACATTTTTTCAATAATTAAAAAAAGACTGTACCGAAAACCTGGATCAAGCTTCAGATCTGAAAAAATTCAGCTATACATACATGTCAAACTTTTCTAACCTTAAAATAATTTTCTACTGCTTTACCGTCATATTTTACGAAGAATGAGACAACAAGAATTCGACTTCGTAGTACGATGAGGGCAGCACCTCGATAGGGCAGAAAATATGATGTCCTATATATATAATGCCCCACTCCGACGCCTCGTACCGCATCTACGTTTATAATATCTTTGGTACTGCCACGAATTCCCACTGTTTTGGTTGGCTATTATTTAACCGGAACCAGAAGTCAAGAAAAGCGCGCGATTTTTAAACCAAATTTTTCATTAAATTTACAATTTTTAAGAAAAAAATAAGGAAGAAGATAACATAATATACAAACATGTCAAAACTTTATGCAATATATGAAAATAGAAGTTTCTAGAAAAAAAAACTATTCCATATAATGCTTAAAAGTTAGTTTTGTTAGTTAAAAATTCAGGTATTTTTATTTAAATTCGTCTTTTTAAAAAGAAAATTAATCTTGTTAGGAAAATTGAAATATTTTGTTAAAATTTTGTTTTTTTGGCTAAAAAATAATTTTTTCAACTAGATATCTTCAAGGAAGTTTTGCAGAAATTCTTACTTTTGTACACGATTGGAATCCGAAATATATCTTTCATCAGTCTTGTATTTTGATAAATTGAGTGTTTTTTGTAAAAAATTAATCTTCCTGGTTACAATATTTTGTTGAAAACTCGTTCTTTGTTTAATTGAAAACTATTTTTTTAAATTTTAATTTAATTATTCGAAATTCGGTTGAAAAGTAACCTTCATAGTTTAAAGTTCAATTCTTTGGTTAAAAATGTATGCATTTTGTTCAAGGTTAATTTTTATGGTAAAAAAAAGGGTTTGTGCTTGAACGTGCATTTTCTTGGTTGAAAGGTACGCCATTTTTATTAAAGATGCATTTCTTTGGTTGGGAATTGATTTATTTTGTTGGAAATGCGTCTTGTTTTGTTGGAAAACATTTGTTTAACTGAATTTTTAACTATTTTATGTTTTATTTAAAATTTACGTTTTGAAAATTAAACTATTTTTTTGAAAACTCATATACGTATTTAGTGGAAAATGTGTCTTTTTTGGTGAAACGTTAATATTCTTGATTAAAAATCGATTTCTTTATTTGAAAATTCAACTATTTTCTGAAAAATGTATTTTTGGGATAAACGTTATTTTTTGTTTGTTTGTTAAAAACTGAAAAATTTTGTTAGAAATTCTTTGTTTGATATTTGAAATAATTTCCATAAATAAAAATTATAATGTTCCATTTTTGATTGAAAATGATATTTTTCATTGAAAATTAAACTATTAAATTAAAATTTCACGCATTTTGTAGAAAATTAATGTTAATGGTTGAAACTTAATATTTATGCTTGAAAATTCTTCTTTTCTGCTAGAAACTTAATCTTCTTAGTCTATTTGTTTTGTCTTTAAAAGTTATCTTCTTTAGATACAAAGTTATACATATGATTGGATATGAATGTATTTTTTTAAAAGTTAATTTTTGTAGTTGAAAATGAATGTTCGTTTTTAAAAATTCATTTTGTTCGGTGAAATTCGTTAGAAATTCGTCTTTATGGTTAGAACTTCAACTAATTGGTTAAAAATTCAGTTTTTGCGGTAAAGATTTATAATTTTCAATAAAAATTTTTTTTTTTGGTAGAAAATTGATCTTTCTGGTAACAAATTCATACATTTTGTTAGAGATTTGTCTTTTTTGGTAGAAACTTTATCTTTTTGGTTAGAATTTCAACCAATTTGTTACAATTTAATTTTTTTTGACAAATTTCAAAATTTTAGTTCAAATTTATCTCCTTTCTTGAAGATTTGGTAGAAATTTTTTTAATAAATGTTTTAAGTTTGAAATTGAACTATTTCGTTACAAATCTTTATTATCTGTGGAAAATAATTTTTTTTTTACTAAATAAATGTACTATTTCACCTTTAGTTTGAAATATAAAATTCACCTTACCTTTAGTTGAAAATACTACTTTGTAGATAGGAAATTAATCTTTTTGGTTGAAGATTCACCATTTCAGAAGAAAATTAATTTTCTAAAATAAAAATATAAATATTCCAGTTTTGGTTGAAAATTTAACTTTTTTGTTGAAAATTCATGTATTTTGTTGAAAAATCGCCTCTTTTGGTAAATAAATATTGTTTTTGGTTGAAAACTCATTTATTTAGTTAAAAGTAATTTTTATTTATTTTTTTTAAAAATGGTCGATACCGGTAAAAAAAATGACCGGTACCAAAAAAATTTTTTACCGGTATTTTTAAAAAGCATATTTGAAGGTTGTAGCATAGAGTGCGCAAAGAAGATATTATAATCTTGCTAGTTTCTTTCCCAGGCTATAAAGCCTTGAAAAAATGATATTTCATTACAAGCGTAGTAACGTTTATAATGAAAAAAAGGAACGAAAATAATAATAACTGATAAGAAAAATTGAGCCAGTGTCTACTGGTACTGAAAAATTCGGCTATTTGTGACAATCTTTCGCTATACACATAGCTCGTTAAATAAACATCTTTGATCTTCAAAAATCTTTGCGAATGAAGTATAAATTCATCTTTTGAATTGAAACACAATGTGCTATTATTGACCTAATATACGCATTGACATCTTTTCTAACCTTGCACCACAAATGACGTTATTTCTGATATTAATGGACAATTTACAATCATGATCTATTTTAATTTCAATAATTGTTGATAATGCTCGGTTTGAATCACGCGCCAACAGCGGCTAATGAGAATCGCTGCACTGGGCAAGCGCAGTAGCTTGACATGCCAAAGTTTGGATCACTGTACCAAACAGCTGTGAGTTGTTTGTTGCTTAATTCATTCCGTTCCCTGAACCACTCTACTCTTATTTCTAATGAGTTACCCGATAAAAAAAAAAGATTGTAAGTTGCATTTTTAAACCCTAAAAACTGAATTATCGTCAAATTCTGGTCAATCTTTAGTGTTTCATGGTTTTCGCCATTTTTGTGCGCCCGGACCAACAGCCTTAACTAAAGAAAAAAACTTTTAAAAAATTAATTTAAATAATAATAATTATTAATAAAAATGTTAATCACCTGCAGGATTAGGGACTCGTATTTGACTTTCGCTATGATATTCATTATTATCGTCGTTGCTTGAATGTGACCTGGATTCTGTAAAAGAACGAGTTTTGTTATTTATTAACTGCGTCATTAATGTCAGAAATGTTAACTTTTTAAGATTACATAGTGAATAAATAATGTAGGTAATTGCAAACTGCCTTTAAAAAAAATCATTGCCCTTATTTCTTATTACATGCCTTACTAGTTCTGGAAAGTAGTTGTCTTCAAGGTTTACAGGCGAAAAATATTATCTAAACAAATCCAAATTGTGTAAATACTTACTAAATACGATAACTAGGAATTATTATTTTTGAGCATCATCAACTGTATCCTATTTCCCAAAAATAACATTTTAAAATTTAGAGAGGAAATAAATTTTTAGAATAAATAATTATTAAATAAACAATTTAAAGTTAGTATAAAAATATTTGAAAACTTGTCACATATTAAATAAAAAAAAAGTTTGGTGGCACGAATTCAGGCTGAATCAATTGAAATACAGAAATAGGGAATATTTTACCAAATCACGAAAAAATTAGTTTTATTTTATTTTCTCGTTAAATGGACGCTTTTTATTTGTATGTGTCGTCAAGGAATTCATCGCTCAAACACAGGATTTACCTTCCATAATTTATAAACAAAAAATTGCATCCCCTGAGCGTTTCCTATTTGGTGACAAAGTAAATGCACATTTTTCTTTTTGTTCAATAATTTTAAAACGTGCACTTGGGGCCATACGCTTTACAAAGTGATTTAAATGATTAATTTATGTAAATTTCCATAGATATAATAAATTGTTTTTTATCGAATACAATTTGTTAATGAGAGAATGTGTTTTATTCTGGTCATACGGTCCAATATAAATAAAAATGGATTCAGATGTCAATGAATCTTTATTCGTCAATTTTAATTAATATAACCAACGTACGTTTCAACCTAGTTGCAGGTCTTCTTCAAGGTAATACATCACCTAATATAAAAAATTTTTTTAACAATATGTAATACATTTGAAAGAATTACCAACTTCATTTAAAATAATAATAATAATAATAATAAAATTTTTTTGAGTATTGTGTATAAATTTACCTGTACAATGTTGATATTAAATCCAAAACAAGACATTTCAATTGAGCATAATTTTGGAGAGAGCCCAATTTTTCTGATCGTCAAAAGTTATTTTTTTTTTTTTTCAACCACAACAGTTACTTATTGTTTGGAAGGACAAACATGGACTAACGAATACATAAGAAATAAAGTCAATATTACATGAGTAAATAGAAAGGCCGATTTTAAAATGGAGAATTTCGTGAAAAGTGCGCAAAAGTACATTGAATTTAAATTTTTTTATTTTAATTAAATTATGTAATAATTGATATATAGAATATTTTTTATAAAATAGTCTGATAAATTTTATTTACATTGAATATTTCAGTTTTTAAATTGATGGAATTTTTACTAAACTTATTTATGAAAATAGACTCTAATATTTTTCTTTTTTGGGTATTATCTTCACGAGCTAAAATG
>NC_046657.1:67925738-67936463 GCF_010883055.1 Belonocnema kinseyi
ATCTATTTTAAAATGTAGTTAACATTATTTAATTTGGAGCCTATTCTAATTTTGAGGCTTCAAAGTGTTAAGTTTTCAAATGATGTATACAAAAAAAAAAAATTAAAAAAAAAAAAATTAACTTTTGACGATCAGAAAAATTGGGCTCTCTCCAAAATTATGCTCAAATGAAATGTCTTGTTTTGGATTTAATATCAACATTGTACAGGTAAATTTATACACAATACTCAAAAAAATTTTATTATTATTATTATTATTTAAAATGAAGTTGGTAATTCTTTCAAATGTATTACATATTGTTAAAAAAAAAATTTTTATATTAGGTGATGTATTACCTTGAAGAAGACCTGCAACTAGGTTGAAACGTACGTTGGTTATATTAATTAAAATTGACGAATAAAGATTCATTGACATCTGAATCCATTTTTAATTATATTGGACCGTATGACCAGAATAAAACACATTCTCTCATTAATGATATTAACGGTCGAAGAAAGCTCACAGTGTGGATAAACTCCAATCACTGAATTCTTAATAATACAATTTGTTGTTAGATTCGATCGGGAAAAACTCAGTTAATTGTACTAATAATGCTACCCCTAGGCTTTAAAAATTACCGTTTCTAGAGATTTAAAATATATCTAGAATTTGATAGTTAGAGGCTCCAGGAGGCGGTCAGAGCAAAGAGAAAAGGAAGGGCTAGTCGGGGGAATATAATGGGGGTTAGGGAAGGATTAGAAAAAGAAGCTCATTAAAAGAAAAGAAGGAGGAGGGCGTGCAAATGCTTACAATAAGGATGACATGAAAAGGATAAATTTAAGCGGAAAAGATTTATTATAAAAGATAGAGGAGGGTATGGTGAGAGTAGGGAGGGGCGAGTTTAATGCGAGAATTGGAGGGAGGGTTCTTTATAGGGAAGGCGGAGCTTCAAAAGGAAATTAAAGAATAAGATCATGAATAAGAAGGGGGAGATTGTAAAAGAGTGACAGATTTTACGGGACGAAGAGGAAGAATACACGTATGTGAGTAAGATGGGGTTATTGCTGATTAGTTATGTGAACATGAATATGCAAGGGCGGGAGGAGACAGAGAAGTTATCAGTGAAAGAAAAAGTGGTAACAGAGAATCAGATACTAACTTTTTGAGTAAAAGGGTGGGGTGGCGAAAAGCATGATGGGAAAGGATTGTCGTTAGGGAAGAGGGTGACATGGACGAGGAAGACGATAGACAAGCATCAAGAGCAATTGGAAAAGAAAAGCTTTGAGGGGAGTTTGGTGCAAGTCATTTGGGAGGATCTGAAAGAGAAAGTGAAAGGGCGTGTGCAGAAGAAGGTATTTAGAAATATGAAGAGAGGAATGATAAAGCCGTGGTGGGATAGGGAATGTAAAAAGATAAAAAGGAAGTACATGAAGTAAAATGAGAGAACTGCAAAAAGGGGTACGTAGAAATGATGAAGGATTTTATGTTGATGTTCAAGCAGAAAGAGCAGTATAAGAAGAAAGGTCGGGAAGAGGAGTTGAGATATGTTAAGACAGAAGAGGACGTATGGAATATACTTAATATGTTAAGAAAACGTAGTGGGGATAAGTGAAAAGATAGGTAGTGAGGAATGGCGGGAATCTTTTAAAGATTAATTTCAGGGTTCAGATACACGGAAAAAAATGAGGGGACCAGAAAAACGAGGAAGGTAGATGGACAGGAGCGAAAATACGAGGAGATTGAGAAGCAGATAAGAAAGTTTAAAAGGTCTAAGGCAGCAGGACTAGACGAGATAGAAAACAATGCGTGGCTTTTTAGAACAAAAAAGGTAAGGTAGAGTCTGAAAAGGGTAGTTAAAAGAGTATGGAGGGGAAGGGATTCCCGAAAGGCTAGAGGGCAAGGTTGACCGTCCTACTATTTAAAAACGGGGATAGGGAGAGGCAGAAAAATTATATTAGGAATACGCTAATGAATGCGACGTACAAAGTATACGCGATGTGTTGGCGGATAGGAGGCGGAAATATGTCGTGTTGAAGGTAACACTGCCGCAGACACAGGCAAGGTTCTGGGCGGGAAGAAGCACCATCGACAATATTTAAGTCTTGAAGCACGTGGCGATTAAAAAAAAATAGGAAAAATGCGAATTATTTTAAGACATATTTCGAAATTAAAAAAAAATGATTTAAAATTCAAAAGATTTTATAAACTTTAACAAAATGTAGATTTGTGAAGGCTTCATATAAAAAGCAGCATTTTTTAAAAGAATTGTGAAACATTTTCAAATTTTTCAACAAAATTCTGAAAGATTTTAGGGCAATTTTAAAAATTTTTTAAGATTTGAAAAAAAATTAGGACAAATTAGAATTTTTCTAAAATGTATTTTGAAATTTTAAAACTATATCAAAAATGATTTTAAAAATTCAAATTGAAGAATATTTAGAAACACTTAAAACAATTTCCAAAGTCATAAAAAAATCTGCAAAAGTTTAGAGAAATTTTTCTAATTTTGCAGGATTAAAAAAAATTGGAAAAGTTGAAGGATTTGCAAGAGATTTTAAGAAATTTCATTGAATTTTATGAATGTCAAGCGAGTTATTAAAAAACATTAAAAAGATTTTAATAAATTTTTAAAGATTTCCAGATATTTAGACAAATTCAAAGATTTTCAGGATTTCCAAGAGATTTACATGAGCTTAGAGAAATGTAAAGGATTTTAAAAGATTTTAATTAATTTTAATCAATTCTTAAAGATTTTCAATGATTTGCATTAAGTTAAACGGATTTCAAAAGAACTCAGAAGAAATTAACGATTTTTAAATAATCATACATTTAAGCAAATTTCCAGTTGTCAAAAAGTTTTGCATTTTTGGCATTTGTAGTGTTTAAAAGAAAGTTTAGGAAAAAATTTGAATTATTTTAAAAGATGGTTAGAAATTTTGGAAAAGTATAAAAAATGATTCAAAATTGAAAAGATTTCAGAAACTTTTGGAAAATGTAGATTTGTGCAGACGTTAAACAAAAAATGCGGAAGTTTTTCGAGGATTGTGAAGGTTTAAAAAAATTAGGAAAACATTAGGAAAATTAGGAAAATTTTGAATTGTCTAACAAATTATTCAATATTAAAATCAAAAAAACTAATTTTCTACTAGAAAGGGTGAATTCTTTGAAAAAATATAAGAGTTGATATATCAACTGAAACAGGCATTATTTATAAATTTAAAAAAAGAGTTATTCATTAAAAAAATTTTTTTTACCAAAACAGTTCAACTTGTAACCTATAAAGATCAAATTACTATCAAAAGAGATGAATTTTCAACCAAATAAGATTTTTCATTACAAAAAGAAAAGGTATCTCAACCAAATTGTTAAGTTTCCAAACGGAAAAATATAATTTTCAAACCGAAAAGTAAGAATTTTCCACAGACAAGTTAATTTTTTAACAAATATATTAACTTTGTACCAAATTATTTATTTCTTAAGCCGAAAACAAGAGTTTAAAAATCAGTTATATTTTTAATTCTAACCCTTTGTTTTTAACAAATTGAAAATGCTTTTTTATTTTGAAAATTTAATTCCTAATGAATATTTAAAACATTTAAAACAATTTAAAAAGGTTAAAACAAATATGCAAGATTTAAGAGCAATGTTTTTAGTTTTGCATGATTAAAAAAAATATAGTTGTTATTTCAACACTTAATATTTTCAATAAAAATTGATAGCAGTTAAATTAATTTAAAAATTAATAATAAATTTAAATATAGAACTGTTGAAATTTTCGAACAAAAGAGACGAATTTTCAACAAAATAGTTGAAATAATAATCAAAAAAGATTTTTTAGACAACAAATTTTTAACAAATAAAGATTTTTATTACAAATTGAAAACAATTAAATTAATTTAAAAAAAAGAACGAATTTTTTCTCAAGAAAGATGAAATTTAGAATTAAAAAGATAACTTTTCGAACAAAATAGAAGAATTTTCAACAAAATAGTTGAAATATGAATAAAAAAATTTAAGTCAATCAAATTTTGAACAAAGTAAAAAAATTGTAACCCAAAAATAATTGAACTTGTTTAAACACTTTTTCAATTAATCTATTAATTTTAATTGAGATTTATAATATTCAATATTGTTCTACATACTTAATTTTAATGCATAATTACTAATTTTATTAGAAAATTAAATTTATGAGTGTCTGTCAAATCTTGTAATCTATCCGAAATCATCTCGAAATCTTTAAATATTTTATAGATATTTGATAAGATTTTGAAATGATTGAAATATTTTGAAAAGCATTTGAATCTTTCTCAAATCTTTGTGAAACATTTCAAATATTTCACAATAACTGGCAATATTTGAAAAATTATCAAATTTTTGTGAACTCTTTGAAAAATTATTGAAGTCTGTGAAATCTCATAAATCTATCCGAAATCTTTGTAAAATATTTCAATTATTGACAAAACCAATAACATCTAAAATTATTGTATAGATATTTGATAATATTTTTGAAATTATTAAAATATTTTGAATATCATTGAAATCTTTGTAAAATTTTTTTAATTCATCCGAAATATTTGAAATATTTCTCAATAGTTTTAATATTTGAAAAAACATTGAAATCTTTGTAAAATCTTTGGAAAAGCATTTTTATCTTTGTGAAATCTTTAAAATCTAGCTCGAAATTATTTCTAAATATAGTAAATCTTTGAAACTTTTGTGAAATCATTGGAATTATTTGAAAATATTTTTATAAAGTATTTGTCCTATTTTTGATATTTTAAAAATATTTGCGAAATCATTGAAGACCTTGTGAAATCATTTGAAACTATCAAAACTGTTTCCGCAATATTTTAAATCTTTGTAAAATCCATAGAAAATCATGAAAATGTTTGTGAAATCGTTGGGAAATCATTTATGTCTTTGTAAGATCTTTTAAATCTATTTAAAATCTATTTGAAACCTTTGATATTTTTGTGAAATTATTGAAATCTTTGAAAATCTCAAAAAATTTTAAAATAGTTGTTAAATTATTGAAATCTTGAGGAAATGATTGATGTCTTTATGAAATATTTTAAGCCTATACAAAATCTTTGCGGAATATTTGAAATCTTTCTAAAATGTTTGGAAATCTTTGCGAAAAATTTGAAATATTTCTTAAATATTTGGTAATATTTTTGTGAAACTATTGAAATCGCTGCAAAATTATTCAAGTCTTTGTGCCATATTTCAAACGTATCTAAAATCTTTATGATATAATGAATGTCTTTATGAAATCTTTTAAATCATTGAGAAATCATTAAAATTTTTGAGCAAATAGTTTTTTACTATAAGGAGTAGTATTTTTGGTCTCATTAAGTCAAAATTTTTTCCTAATCATGTGGTACCATCAGTTGCATTCCCTGGCCATTAGTTATTATATTTATGAAAATTAATATTAATTAATAATTTTGGAACTTTGCAAGGCCGCACAACCAAGCTTTCAAATTCTTTTAAAAAGAAGAGAAAAAATCGCATAAATTTTTTACCAAATAAAACAAGTTTAGGGGATGTCAATATGGAGGAAAACACTTAGGTCTGACAAGGGTAAGTTCTGACGGTTGGAATTCAATTCGAGATCGCATGAACATAATTCGAAATATTATCGAATATTATTCAACACGTCTCACAGCTTTTTTGTAAGTGGTGCCCAGTTTTGAAAATACAAATTTTTGAAAAATGCGACCCCCTTCACTGATTTCCTAGTATCACTTAAAAGGCACTTCTTTCATTCAGCGGTGCTAGCCTGGTAGTAACGTGCCTGCTTGCGACACCGCTGTTGTGAGGTTCGAATCTTTTGGCTAATTTTTTTTTGTTATGTTTGTTCACCACAATCAGCAGAATTTTCGTCACTTTCCATGATTTTGTCGCTTTAAAAACACTCACGTGTTACCAAGAACAACCACGGAAAGAAAGAAAAAAAAAAGAAAAAATGGAATAATTAACAATTATTAATAACTTATGATATATTCTCATAATAATAATAAATAACTGTCAGAACTCATTTATTATTAATTAATTATAATTAATTGTAAGGAATAATATTGATAATTTGAATTTTGTATCCTGAAAAATAAAATAATTTTTTAGCCAACAGATTCGAACCCGACAGTAACAGAGTCACAAGAAGACACGCTACCAGCAGGCCAGCGTTGCTGGGTGAAGACGTGCCATGTGACTGATAACAGTGAATCAGAGAAGGTAGCCGCAATTTTTAAACTTATTTGTGAAATTTTTAGGAATATATTCTAATCATATATAATTTTAGATTAAGTTTACGTATGTCGAAGATTTTTATACTAAATCTGGGATTGCGTCTTAGTTCAGCAGTCAAATATTGATTATCTTTTTAAGAATTAAAAATTAATCTGAAAATAATCCTAATAAAAATACTGACCACATGCACTAAGAGGGGCACTTAGAGTGATATATTCTTCAGCATTGACTCTTGAACGTGAGTTGCTTCCTGTCAAAGGACAAGGTGTAATGTATCGAGTTTAATAAATCATCATTTTTTCATACTGACTTGCACAGAAAAAACGAAGCGTAATCATTTCAGTTTTTCTGTGTGTATGTGTAATTATTTTTGTAATCTTAAAATGTGATAAGCTTTTTTTATGTGTAAGCACCTTAGTCTTTTTACGAGGGGCAAATTGTTCGACAGAGATGCTAGTTCCTCGCATTCACAGAAAAGTGAATGTGAATTTATAATACACAAATGCATATATAACAAACTCATTTTATTTGCATACAAGCTTAGCCCATTTAGCGAGAATAATAAGCGAAAACCAAAAATTGAACTATGAGAATTCGAAATTAATGCAAAGAATTCTGAAAATGAAAGCAAAAATCCAACGACCTAATGTGAAGAACCACCCTTAAATGTGCCTATTGTATTTTTTTTAATT
The DNA here is from genome assembly GCF_010883055.1 of Belonocnema kinseyi. Taxonomy (NCBI): domain Eukaryota; kingdom Metazoa; phylum Arthropoda; class Insecta; order Hymenoptera; family Cynipidae; genus Belonocnema; species Belonocnema kinseyi. The sequence goes on from NC_046657.1 coordinate 67,932,662, forward strand.
TCCTAAAAAAGAAACAATTTTATGGTTTGATCATAACAAAAATAAAAAAGAGAAAAGGAACGTTTTATGGAAGTTGTCCAAAATGGGTCGTTGGATTTTTTTTCTATTTTCAGGAATTCTATACAATAAATTGACTAGTGGACGTCAAATACGATATTAAATTTGATGTTCAATCTAATAGAAATTTTAAAATTTTTAATTCGAAATTAATCTACGTATGATTTTGATAAAAATACTTACTAGGTCTAGACATACGGAGTCGAATTGGTGCTGCAAGAGGAAATGAACCACCCTCGTTCCCTGCTTGTGAACTGAATTCTATAAAATGTCAAGAGAAATTTATCAAGTTTAGAAAAAGATTTATCTTTTATATTGACTGACCATAGAAAAAAATAAGTACATTCTTTCCCCTTATTTACGAGAAATCTTAACCTACAACGAAAATCACGAGCACATGGTAAGCTCCGAATTGGCTCCGTCAGTTCACTCTCAAGCAAGCAGTACACATGTTTGCATAGCGAATAAGCACGCTAGTGAGTTCGCGTCCACCAGCAGTGTGGCTCCTATGACTGAAGTCAACCTAAGCTGATTGGACCGATCAGATCTTTTCGTGCGGACAAGTGCACCTGTTGGATAATCTTTTGACCTTGTCAATAGACCGTACTTAAATTACGAAACAGCTTAAGGTTTAATGGGGGGGGGGGGGCATTTTATTATGATTCAAGATGGTAGGATGGAGGGGGTCCTTCATTTCTGTACGCGATTTTTAAATAATTACGCAAAAACTTCCTGTTAAAGGTTTTTCTTTTAGTTAGAAATTTCATTATTTCGTTAAAAATTTAAGAAAATTTGGAGTTATTTCGTTACATAAATAAATAGATTACCGTTTATTTTTCGGCCTGTTGACCTTAAAGAATGGACTGGCTTACACTTCCATTTTTTTACAGAATTTTCTTACAATTATCTCTTAAAAATTAACATCCAGCCACACCTTACACCTAATCTGCTCAATTATATAGCCTAACGTTGCTCGCTGCACCTTGCATCGCACGCATGTCGCTCTTTTCTCGATATGCCTCGCATTGTCAGCCTCTGCCTCCGCGGCTTACACCGAATAATTAACTACTATTTACAATATTTACAGTTTTCTGACACCTGCTTCCTCTCCTCTTAACAATCTTTTCTTCTCAATTCCTCTTCCTCCTTCTGTCTCTTTTTCTCCATCTTACCCAACAGCCCCTTTACCTATGCGACTGCTCCTTTGAACCCTCTTTCATGCAACAATACCACCAAGCTTATCCCACTCCTTTTCACTTTATTACATTCCTCGAACCAGTGCTAAACTTTTGCATCCCCCTTTCCGCACAATTCACACATTGTCTTCTCTCTAGAAAGCCAGAAACTATTAAAATTCTCCATGCCATTCTTTTGAACAAACTTGAATACCTTTCTTCATTCCTCGTGTACTATAATACCTTTCCCTTTCCTCCTCCATCTTCGCACTACTACGTCTGTTCTCCTTCTCCTGACAATATTGTTCGGCGTATTGCTTACCAACCCCAGTTTCCGATTTAAATACCTCTCATGTATCCGATTTACTTCCTCACTTACCTTCCACCCCACATCTCCGCTCCGTAAAATAAGACACTCGTCATTAGCGAATCAAACAATTTCATCCTCCTTAAAAAATCATCTGCGAACAACCTCTTCCTCAACCCCCGAACCTGCTTCATCATCACATTTGCTCTTCTAACCCTCTATTCTATATAATCATTCTCTTCCCCATTCCTTCAAAACAGGAAACCCAGGTACAAAAACTCTTTTACCTTCTGTACCGCTGTTCCCTTCCACTTCCACTCCCTTATTTTATCTTTCCCACCTCCTTTCCTGAACACCATAACCTTTGAGTTGTCCGCATTCCACTCTAACCTATGTTTTTCCAAGTATTTTCTTAACCATTGCATAATCTCCTTTAAAGCGTCTTCTCTTTTTCCTAGCAGCACTATGTCATATGTATATGCGAGTGACCATACCGTGAGTCCTCCTACGCTAACTCCTCCTACTACTCCGGCCGCTAGCTTGCTTTTCATATCCGCGATCGAAATTGCAAAAAAACGTTGGGCTAAGCGGACATCTTTGCCTTAACCCCCTCTCCATTCAGAATCCCTCAGGAATTCTCTCCCCTTCTCTTACCCTATATTTCTTCTGCGCATATACCTTCCTTGCCCTCTCGATCAGGTTCCTATTCACTTCCCTCTCTTCCATTTCCTCCCACAACCTGCACCTATCCAACGAAGGGAACGCGCCCTTTAGTTCTACAAGAAACGCGTACACCTTGGAACCCTTTTTGGTTAGTTCTATATCCACCACGTGCTGCAAGACGTAAATATTGTCAATACTACTCCTTTCCTCCCTAAAGTCTGCCTGCGTCTCCGGCAAAGTTCCTTCTACCTCAACATCCTCACGCATCCTATCTGCAAACACCATCGCGTATATTTTGTACGTAGTATTCATTGGAACAATTTTTCTATAATTTCCCTGCCCCTGCGTAACCTCTTTCTTATACAGTAGTATGATCAACCCCTCATTCCACCCTCTTGGGTAGCCCCCAATCCATACATTTTTCACTACCCCCTTCAGCCTCTGCCTTACCTCTTGTGTGCCAAACAGACACGCATTGTTCTTCGACACGTCCCTTTTGTCTTAACACTTCACAATTCCTTTTCCAGCTCTTTCTCCTTTTCCTCCTCTTTCTTCTTACACATCACCCTAAACTCGTTTCTCATTTTTACGTACTCCTCCCTTTTCGCGGTTCCTTCCTTTACCCTCTCCAAAGCGACCCTTCTAAGCCACCCTGCCTGTCGTCACCCTCCCCCTGTATTCACAAACTTAATGGCTGATGTTCTGATTCCACCCTCCCTTCCACTGCGAATTTCTTTATCTCCTCCTACCCTTGCATATTTATGATCAAATAGTCTACCATCGATCACCCATTTTACTCACGTACGTGCATGCTCCCTCTTCGACCTCTGTTACCATACCATTCGACACCGACAACCCCCTGTCCTCCATCCCATCTCTTCGAATCTCCGACTTTTTATTCATTATCTCATCCTTCGATTTTCTTTCCAAGCTCTTCCCTTCCCGGTACAGGCTTCCAACCTTCCTCCAATTCTCGCATTAAAGCCCTTCTCCCGTACAATCATACCCTCACCTCTCTCTCTCCTGATAAGTTTTCCACCCTTCCTTTAATTACGGTCCTCATTTGCACGCGCTCTCTCTCTCCTCTCCATGAACTTCTTCCCCTAATCTATCCCTTAAGCCTGTTCTGATTCTCCCACGAGCCTTTCCTTTTTTCTTCACTTTAACCGCCTCCTGTAGCCTCCACCAATACCACCTTGTCAACTTTCGCTCTACTCTATCCCATTTCTGGCTCTCTACCCACGTCTCTACCAGATCAATAACATCAAATTACATAATACCTCCAGAATTCCTTATCTTTCTTTTTTAACCCTACTACGTTCCAATACAGCACCTTCAAAACCTCTTCATCCTGCATTACTACCATCCCCACCCTACTTCAAAAGTAACAAGTTCCCCTGCACTTCCTTCAATAGCTCCTTCTTCTAGTCCCATACCCACATTTTGGTGTCTATTATTATTTTCCATTACCCTACCTTCGCCGCTCTCCATTCACTACTTTCATTCCTAGCTCTGTTATTTAGCGTTCTATATACATCCCTTCCCTTCCTCGTCAACTCTTGATCGATGAAAACTTTCTTGTCCTCTATCCTATTTTTGT
>NC_046657.1:67936473-67944791 GCF_010883055.1 Belonocnema kinseyi
CCACCTCTCCGATCCCACCACCGCCCTTTCACTCTCCTTTCTTCCCTCCATTCTAACTTTCCCCACCTTGCCTTCAACCCACCCTATGCTCTGTAGCAGCCCTTTCACCCCCTGCCTTCTTCCCCGCTCTTTAGCTTCAATCCTCTCATTACTATATTATTTCTCCTATCTGCCTTCCATCTTTTTAATATCCTCAACTCCATTACCCTTACCCTTTCCCTATGCACTCTCCTCCTTTTTATTCCTGCGCTTTCCCAATTTCTCTTCTATCATAATCTCAACCTTTTCCCAAATACTTTGCTTCTCGCCCTCCCCCTGTCAACTACTTCGATTCCCGATCTGCCATCCACCTTCTTTAGCTTTTTTCCGCTCTTTCCTTCCACAGCTTATATCTTTTTTCATCTTCTTTATTTTATCCTTTTTTTCCTTCCTTGCAGAAACCAACTCCCCCTGCGATCCTGCCACTTTCCCCCTTAGCTCTCTTACTTCCTTTTTGCTATCTCTTACCTTCAGGTCCTCCCTCATACTTTCTATCTGCTCCATAGCCCCCCTTACTCCTCCCTTAACCTTCTGATCTCACCTATCAGCACCCCGAGAGCCTCCGTCTCCAGGTGCGCCTTTATCTCTTGTTTCTTTCCCTTTTCCTCCTTATTCTCGTTCACCCTTACTCCCTCACTTGCAATGGTCGCCTTCTCCGTTGCGTTGTCGTTTCGTTTGCTCCTATTCTTTCTCCTCCCTGACGCGCCACTCGACAGCAGGCACGCACAGCTGGCCGTCGCGCCGTGTCGTGTCCTTCTGGAAATTTCCTGTGAGTCTAAATCACTACCAGCACTGCCAGTACTCTCGTTGCCCACCTCCCGCTCTTAAGTCGGTAACTCTAACCTACCCATACACAAAAGCACCTACTGCAGTCAACATATGACTCTTAAGGCTGCTGTCACTTACCACCCTACAATTTCCGTTTCTTTGCACTATTTTACCTATCACAGCCCCTAAAGACAACCTTTTCTCATCACTAACATCCCTTAGCGCTACGAGAACCACCCTTCCCCACCACGAAGACCCAAACTCCTGACCACAAAACTAGCCGGCTCCCTCGCAAACCTAACCTCACTTTCCCTATTTAGCAAAATCCTACTCCACAACTGCAATGTAAATTAATGTTGAAATAAGCAATTTACCCTTTACAACTGTACTCGCCGCCTAGACTTTCACCCTTACACTCTACTCACACCTTTCACGCAAACTCCGTAAAAACTTCTGACTACCTGTCACGGCACACTTTCTCACTACCGCCACCAACATGTAAGTCCTCTTAAATTATTATTTTGTTATAAAGTTATATTTTTTGGTTGAAAATTTGACTTTTTTTAATTGAACTATTTCGTAAAAAATTTACTCAATGTTTCGAATTGATATTTTTTAGTTGCAAAATGAACAGAAATCTTTTTTGGTTGAAAGTCAACCTAAAAAAAAATGTGCCGCTTTTTATTAAAAATTCGCCTGTTTTAGTATAAATTTCATCTTTCATGGATAAAAATTAAACTATTTGATGGAGAATTCAATTATTTCATAAAAGAATTCGCCTTTTTTGGATTAAAAATGCAATTTTTGTTTTATAAGCTTACCTTTTGTTAAAAAAATTGATATTTTAATTTTGAAAAATCGAGTGAACTGAACTATTTTCTAAAGTCATAGTTTTTTTTGTTGAAAATTTGACTTTTTAAATTTAACTATTGTGCAGAAAATGTACTTCTTGTTAATAAATGCATTTCTTATCTTGAAAAGTCAACCAAAATCTTTTTTGGGTGAAAATTTAACTACTTCACCATTTTTTTGAAATAAAAATTCATCTGTTTCAAGAGAAAATTCATCTTTTTGGGATAAAAAGGCAACTATTTAGTAGTGTTAAGCAATTTGGTTAAAAACTTATCCTTTTTGGTTGCAGAAATTCGGCTTTTTAAATTGAAAATTGCTTGAGTATTCGAATATTGGGCTGGAAAGATTTGGTTCAATCTTTTGGTCAAGAAATCAATGTTTTGTTGGAGATTAATATTTTCGGTTGAGAATTCATTTCCGAGGTTAAAAATGTCTTATTTTGCAAATAGGTGAGATAAGTATCGTCTCATACAATTTAAAACCCAACAAATTTTAGGGAGAAATAATTTTGTGACTCAATAATACACTGCCTGCGTGATTTAATATGAATCTGTTTATCAGAACCAATGTACAACTTGAAAAATTCCACAAACATGATTGACTGTAGACAGAAAATCCCAACTCATAATATAATTTATGACCCATTGCCATAAATATATTTGTGCAAAGTCGGACGAATAACGCACAATGCTTTTTTTATCCGCACTGTTGAGAAAAATAATGACACCAAATGGCATTCTAGCTCGGACCGAACCACGTTTGACATTTCGAATTATAGGCAGTTACCAATCACAACCCGAACAGACGACTGCCGCGTCAGTCGCATGTTTTTACGACTCACTTTTCAGGCGACCCTGCAGTCTCATGAAATTCTGATTTTGAATTAAATATCGTACATCACTCGCAGTATTACAGACAGCAAACATTTCTCTTCTCGTAAAGAAGTGCCTAAAACTTGAGTTATTGCTGCACCCACGCTAGCTGCGCCGCCCCTGACGTTATATAGTGCGACCGTGAGTGTGACTCGTGCGAGCAATTATCGAGCATCAGCGTGAAATCAGATGGAGTCATACGGAGTGGAGAGCAGTCAGTGCGAGTCTGCAGGTCTATATGGGAAACGATAGCAGCCAATGGACTTTCAGAAAATGTTCATTTAAATTAATGATATATTGCTATTGCAATCACATTTAGCTGGCAAAAAAGAAGCAATCGTATGAAATCCTATGTAATCAGAAATTAACTCCTATGAAATCAAATGCAATCGGGGGCAAAGAATCATCTGATTTCAGAATGAATGGCCCTTCGCATGCATACACCAGTGAGAGGTGATTGAAGAGAATCAAACAGACTTTAAGAGAATTTTACATTATTTAATAAAATTCATCTAAATTGAATAGCATGATACAAAATTCAAGAGAATTCTACAGAATTCATGACAATTTTACTGATTTAAGAAAATGCTGCTTATTTCAAAATAACTCTTGCCAAACCTAAGAGAATTCTACTGAATAGAAGAAAATTTTACATATCTCAAGATAATTGCACTTAATTTAAGAGAATTGAACAGAATTTAAGGAGATTTAAAATAATTTCTGAGAATGATGAAAACTTGAAGAGAATTCCACTGAATTTAGCAGAATTCTGATGAAACCAAGATAATTCTATCAAATTCAGGAGAATTCTACAAAATTCAAGAAAATTCTACAGAATGCATGAGAATTTCACTGATTTGAAAAATGCTGCTTATTTTTAAGAGAATTCTGTCATATCTAAGAGAATTCTACTAAAGAGAAAAAAACTTTACATACCTCAAGATAATTGTACTGCATTTAAGATAATTAAACAGAATTTAAGGAAATTTTAAATAATTCAAGAGAATGATAAAAAGTTAAAGAGAATTTCACTGAATTCAAAAGAATTCTGCTAACTCCAAGAAAATTTTACAACATTCAGAGAAATTCTACTGAAGTTGAGAGAATTCTACCAAACTCAACAGAATTCTACCAAGTTCAATAGAAGTCTACCTAATTCAAGAGAATTCTACCAGATTCAAAAGAATTCTACCAAATTCAAGAGATTTCTACAGAATTCATGAGAATTTTACTGATTTAAGAAAATTCCGCTCATTTCAATAAAATGCTTTCTAATCTAGGAGAATTCTGCTATAAAAAAAAACTTAACATTCTTTAAGATGATTGTATTGCATTAAAACGAACTGAACAGAATTTAAGAAAATTTTGAATAATTAAAGAGTATGATAAAAAATTGAAGAAAATTATAATGAATTCAAAAGAATTCTGTGGAAATCAATAAATTTATACAGAATTCAAGCGGATTCTATGAAATTCAAGAGAATTCTGCAAAATTCATGAGAATTGCACTGATTTAAGAAAACTCTGCTCATTTCAATAAAATGCTTTCTAATCTAGGAGAATTCTGCTATAAAAAAAAACTTAAAATTCTTTAAGATGATTGTATTGCATTAAAACGAACTGAACAGAATTTAAGAAAATTTTGAATAATTAAAGAGTATGATAAAAAATTGAAGAAAATTATAATGAATTCAAAAGAATTCTGTGGAAATCAATAAATTTATACAGAATTCAAGCGGATTCTATGAAATTCAAGTGAATTCTGCAAAATTCATGAGAATTGCACTGATTTAAGAAAATTCTGCTGATTTTAAGAGAATTCTGTCAAACCTAAGAGAATTCTACTAGAGAGAGAAAAACTTTACATATTTTAAGAAAATAGTACTGCATTTAAGAGAATTAAATAGAACTTAAGAAAGTTTTAAATAATTCAAGAGAATGATGAAAAGTTGGAGGAAATTTGCAAATTTGGCTGCTTGTAAGTAAATTATGCTGACTTCTAGAGAATTCGTCAGAATTCTGGGGGATTCTATTGAGTTATAAAAAATTCTGCAAAATTCAAAGGAATTTTACTGAGAACATACAAATTTTGTGTAATAATTTGGTTGCTTGTGGGAAATATATTTTCAAGTTTTTGTATCTTGTTGACATGTCAAGTTGAATCAAAGAATCAAAACCCACTAAGAAAAAGCAAATAGATGGGAAATTATACGACCTAAAATTGTTTATGCACACACTTTTGTCGATGGTACATGGACTGTCGAATCGATAATTATTAACTTTAGCAAAAGAATTTTATAATTATTTTCGACGCCATTTTTGTTGCTGTTAGAATTCAAAAATACAAAACTTTATTTCGACTACTGAAATATTTAACTTCATCTAGAATATAAAAGTATTTAATACTCTAATTCAAGGAATCTAGTTTTTTAAAAGAATTCCATGAAAATATGACATAATGAGAGGGTTGATATTAAATAATGAATTCGAAATTTGTTTATTATTCTAGAAACATCGCGGTATCCTCCACCATTTTGATCCTTGAGAAATCGGTTATCAACTTGGCGAAAAATTTTTTCAATGGCGCATATCAGAACTTTTGTTGTTCTTCAATGACGTGCAATTTATACTTTGAATTTTCAGATCAGGCTAGCTAGCGAGTCGCTAGCCCCATTCTTCGTCACATCTCTTACTATTCCTGGACTTTTGTTATGCCAAATTATTTATTGGCGGCGCAAATGAGCATATTTGCTGCGCAAATCAGTGGAATATAGAAAACCCAAAAATTAGGAGTAGAGGTGATGGTGTAACTGACCATGAATCTACTGCGCATCCGAAAGTAACTGAAAGGACTGGAATTTTCGGATTGGGTCCGCTAATGTAAACTGCTGAATTCTGACTAGCAAATATTTTTATAAATTATCTCTGGTAGTAATTAATGGAAATCGTAAATTAACAGTGAGATAGATGGTGAGATGCCTTGTGTTAAAACCCAAAAAAAGAATTTTTTAAGCAATGGACGCCCGTACTAAAGTTAATTAACATTTTACATAAATTATTAAACAATATAGTCTATTTTACTTACCAATAGAGTGAAATAAGACTACCGAAGTTATAAAAAGAGTAGAAATAGTGGTACTCATTGTGCCAAATTAAAGTAAACTGTTTCCCGAAAAATAAATTATAACAACATTACTGTTGAATAATGAAATAAACAAGGCATTTCATAATTTACACAAGCTGTTATCTCGTTCACTTACAAAGAGCTAGGTACTGTAAATGGACACATTGTATAAATATTTAAATTGATTGCGTCATTAATATTTTTTCTTTAGCCATTATACTGCGACGCTTTAAAAAATTTGGCTGTTTGTCAACTTCCGGTAGACTTTCAGAAATTGTCCACTCTTTCTCAAACTTTTATTCAGAACCAGGTGAAAATTGATGCATTTTAAAAAACGTAATTGTTTAAATAAATATTTATTGTATATTACTATGTTTTCCCATAGCGATTCTAGATAAACTTTCTGAAATTTTCCACTTTTCGGTCGCTTTTAACTTGGCGAATAATAATACATTGAAGTTAACATACTTTAACTTTTAAGCTAGGAACAAATAATGAATACTGATAACAAGATTTATTTAACCCAACAGGCTTTCAGTAAAGACTTCCAGGAAAAATTAAATTAAATATTATTTAAATATGAAAAATTAAAAGTTATTTTAAATATTTGGTTTATTTCTGAAAATATATTTAAAAAGAAGAAAGAGATTGTTCAAAGAATGACTTGATAAAATGTTTAATTTTCATTGGTTCTTAACTAAAAAGCCAAAGAAAAAGAAAAATTATGAGAAAACATACAACTTTTTAGCATTTGGTTTATTGAATTGCATTGATTGTGAACTTGCTGGCCTTTTATCAGGACATTAGCCTACATTTTTCTAAAATTGTTGCAAAATTAATATCACTATTATTAACATTGTTTTTTTTATTAAACGGTCTTGCTTAATTTTCATTAAGATTGATGTAAATAAAAATTCTGAATTAGCATATTAAATCTGTTTGACATTTTTAATTAATGTCTGAGATACGATAAGACTTTTCAAATACAATATTTATTTTTATTCACTTTGTTTAAACAAAGAGAAGGCAGTGTTTTGAAATCAGAGACAGGTTACTTTAAGTTTAGAATTTTATAATCCAACCTTCTTATTCTCACAAAAGTGCTGATAATGCTATACGATTGCGATATTTTATTAAACATTTCTATTTTTCACGTTTTTCTTTTTTATATGTTTTCGAAATTATAATATACAATTCTCAGTAAATTTATTTATTTGTATCAAACAATGAATTGCTTTTCTTTATTGAATTACAAAATATGTTGACTAATCGCATTATTAATTTTCTACTAATTTTTGGTGGCACACTTTTCGCTAATTGAATCTGTAAAATTTAAATCGTAATTAGGTGGATTTTAACCATTTTAATTTAGACAGACCTTAACATATCGTTTGCATAAGGGTTATTCAAGGCAAATAAATTTGCAAAGTTTGCTAAACAATTGCACACTTCCATGTATAATGAGAAAATTATACAAAAACAAAAAATTTTAAAAATAGAAAGCAGAACTCTGTAATTTTGAAAATTAAAAAAAAATTATTTAATTATTTATTGTTTAAATTGGGGGCAGACCATCACATCGTTTTATTGAATTTTCCTATTTTTCAGTTTTCGAGATTATAACTTTTTAAAACTATTATATACAAAACTGATAAAAATTTAAGATTCATCAATGTGACTTTTTATTATTAGATTTTCAATAGAAATAATTAATTTTTAAACAAAAAAAAATTATATGATAACAGTTTAATTTTCAAACAAGCTCATGAATATTTGATAAAAATGAACTCGTAACAAAAATTATAATAGCTGAGAGTTCCATTAAAAATATTTTAACTGAAAAAAAGAGATGAAAGTAAAACAAAAAGTATCCATTTTCTAGAAAAATAATTGCATATTTTCGATTTAAAAAAAAACGAGTTCTTAGTCAAATAAGTAAATTCTTAACTGAAAAAAAATTTTCTTGAAAAAATGCATTAGCAATACAAAAAATATTAACAATATAGTTGAATTTTCATGTCAGAATATGAATTTTCCACCAAAAGAAGACACATTTTCCACAAAATCTAGTTTTTATTTTAATCTATATTGTTTTTTTCAGAGCAATAAGTTCTCTAAAAAAATGTTTAACATTTAACAACTACTTTTCTGGGTAAAAAATCGAATTTTTTAGAAAAAATTTAATTTTTGAAGCCGAAAAAATAAATTTTCAGAAAAAAAGTTATCTTTCAACCACGAAAGATGAACTTGTAACAAAAAAAAACCTATTTTCAACCATACAGTTGCAATTTCAAACAAATTGTTGATCCTTCAAGCAAAATATACTAATTTTTATCAGTACACTTATATTTTCAACCAAATATGCAATCGAATTTTCGAACTCCGAAGAAAAATCTTCAACTGATTTGTACTAAAAAAAAGAACATTGACCAAATGGTTGAATATTGAAGCAGAGAGAAATAGAGAGTCACAATGCATTAGAAATATCAGTATTTCAACTGTCCAATGTTTCACCTTAAAATCCGTTTGTACATTTTGTTCATTTTGTATATTTGTGCTATAATTATTATCCATAGCTGGTTCAATTTAATGCCAGATTAAGCAAATCTGCAAATATCTCAAGAAATTGTAGGTTATGTTTCTATGTTTACCTTTCAGCTCCA
>NC_046657.1:67944891-67950644 GCF_010883055.1 Belonocnema kinseyi
TATGAATTTTCAATGAAATATTTAAATTCTCAACTAGGAAAAATTAATTTAAAAACAAACAATTGAATATTCAGTTACAAAAATTAATTAATGAAAAATGTTGTACTAAAAGAAAGACATTTTTAACTAATTCTAGTTCAATTTTTAACCATATAGTTAAATTTTCAGTTAAAAATTGAGTTTTAACCCAGAATATAAATTAAAGAAAAGAAAAACAAAAAAAAAGAAGTTTAAACTGAGATTATGAATCTTTAACAAAAAAGTTGAATTTACAATCTAAGAAGATGATTTTTTAACGTAAAATCTAATATTTGATATTACAAACAAAAAAAGATTTTGTTTTAAATTAGAAACAGTTAAATTCATTCAAAAAATACGAATTTTCAACGATATTCTTGAATTCTCAACTTAGAAAAATTAATTTTTAAACAAACAGTTAAATATTCTGCTAAAAAACTAATTTAAAAAAATGTTTTTACTGAAATAAATAAATTTTTAACTAATTTTAGTTCAATTTTTAACCAAATAGTTCAATTTTTAACCAAATAGTTCAATTTTCAGTTTAAAGTTGAGTTTTAACCCAGAATATAAATTTTAAAAAAATGAATTTTCAACTGAGAATATGAATCTTGAACCAAAAAGATGAATTTTGAAGGAATTCGTTCAACTTTCATCAAAAAGTTGAATTTACAATCTAAGAAAATGATTTTTCAACAAAAAACGTAATATTTGTTATTACAAACAAAAAAAGATTTTGTTTTAAATTAGAAACAGTTAAATTCATTCAAAAAATATGAATTTTCAATGAAATATTTAAATTCTCAACTAGGAAAAATTAATTTAAAAACAAACAATTGAATATTCAGTTACAAAAATTAATTAATGAAAAATGTTTTACTAAAAGAAAGACATTTTTAACTAATTTCAGTTCAATTTTTAACCATATAGTTAAATTTTCAGTTAAAAAATTGAGTTTTAACCCAGAATATAAATTAAAACAAAAAACAAAAAAAAATAGAAGTTTAAACTGAGATTATGAATCTTTAACCAACAAACTGAATTTTAAAGAAAGTAGTCCAACTTTCAACAGAGTTGAATTTTCTACCTAAAACGTTGAATTTTCAATTAAAATACTTAAATTCTCAACTAAAACAACTTATTTTTCAACCAAACAATTCGATTTTTAACCAAATAGTTAAATTTTCCGTTAAAAAATTGAGTTTTAACCCAGAATATAAATTTTCAACAAAGATTATGAACCTTTAATAAAAAATAAATGATGAAGAAACAGTTAAATGTATATGATGTATACGAATTTTTAACAAAATGCTAGAATCCTTAACTAAAAAAATTAATTTTCGACTTAACAGTTTAATTTTCTGTCAAATAGTTAAATTTCTAGTTTAAAAAATTAATTTTAACCCAAAAAATATTTCCACAAAGAAGTATCGTTTTCAACCAAAAAGACGTATTTTCAACTAAAATTTAGAATCTTTAACAAAAAAAATATATGAATTTTAAAGAAAGTAGTTCAAATTTTAACTCTTTCGTTTAAAAATTCAACTATTTTGTTGAACATTATTCCAATTTCGACAGAAACTTTCATCGGTTAAATTAAAAACTCGATTTTTAATTTAAAAATTCTTACTAATAAATTTCGCAATCAGAATTAATCTCTTTCGTTTAAAAATTCAACTATTTTCTTGAACATTATTCCATTTTCGACAGAAGCTGTCATCTTTGAAATGAAAGACCCGATTTTTAATTTGACCGGAAAAATATACATCTATAAAATATTTTCCAAATGTCAGCAGCTTACAATTAATAATTATTACAAGTTATTACAAAAATCCAAATAACTATGGATTTGATGAATAGTCCAGAATGGAAAAAGGATAGCTTAAAATAAAATATGATTATTCAGTATGAAAAAGCTTTCAATACTTTTACTTGATTAAATAGGAATAGAAAATGGAAAAAGCTAAAAAATGTAGAAACTTTGGCCAAGAGTCGAAATTTAAATAAAGGCAATTTGGTACTTGTAGGGTGTGAGACTAATCGACTTTTATGAAGATTAATCGACGTAAAATTAAACTAATGATAGTGTCTAAATGCATATAAAATTGACAGTATGATGATAAGTGGCATTGCTGTCATAAAACTGGTTCCATTTCTACAAACTTGGTTTTCGTAAGATATCTTGAATCGGATCTGATTTGGGAATCTACAAAAGTTCATGTCTGAAAAGAAGAAAATTTAATGTTTTTTTGTAGGTAAATGAATCCTAATTCTGTTTAGGGGCCGTGCATACATTAAGTCATTCTTTTCGGTTGAAAATTCAATTGTTTTCTTGAAAATTCGTTTTTTGACTTAAAAGTTCATTTTTTTGTTTGTAGAAATTTCATCTTTCTTGTTTAAAACTGGAAATATTTGATTAAAACTTCATCCTTATGACTAACAACTAATCTGTTTCGGTTTCAAATTAGCTTTTATGTTGAAAATTCACAATTTCAGGTTTGAAAATTTGTATTTTCGCCTCAAAAATGCAGTAATTTTTCAGTTAAAGATTCTTAATTTCAGTTAAAAATTCATTCTATTTTTTAAAAATTCAACTATTTTGTTGATAAATCGTTTTTTTCTAGTTAATTTTTTTATTGTCAATTTACCTTTTGTTTATAAATGTATATTTTTTAATTAAAGTTTTAATTATTTGGTTGAAAATGCATGAATTTCGTTAAAAATTTGTCTTTTTGGTAGAAAATTAATCCTCTGGGCTTTTTAATTGAAAAATGCATGAGATTTATTGAGAAGATGCATTTTATGTTAGAAAATCGCTTTTTTTATAAAAATGCAACTGTTTGGCGTAAATTAGTCTTTGTTAGTTGAGGATTCAAATATTTTATTAAAAATTTCAATTTTTTTTATAAATTCGACTGTTTCTAATTTAAAATTAAATATTTTTGGTTGAAATCTGAATTATTAAACTATTTGTTAAAAATTAATTCATTTAGATTATAACTTCAAATTATTGCTTGAAAAGTAAACTATTTTCTTTAAAATTAATTGTTTTGGTTAAAGTTTCATATTCTTAGGTGAAAATCCATCTCTTTTGCTTAAAATAAAACTACTTTGCTAAAAATTAGTTTTTTTTCTTTAACGTTTATTTTTTCATTGATAATTTAACTATTTGGTTGAAAATGCAAATGTTTTTGATTTAAAGTTAAATATTTGGTTAAAATTTGAACTACTTTCTTTAAAATTCATATATTTTTGTTTTTGAAGATTCTATATTTTAGTTGAAAATACGTCTTTTTGGTTGAAAACGATACTTCTTTGTGGAAATATTTTTTTGGTTAAAACTAATTTTTTAAACTGGAAATTTAACTATTTGATAGAAAATTAAACTGTTAAGTTGAAAATCAATTTTTTTAGTTAAGGATTCTAGTATTTTGTTGAAAATTCGTATACATCATATACATTTAACTGTTTCTTCATCATTTATTTTTTATTAAAGGTTCATAATCTTTGTTGAAAATTTATATTCTGGGTTAAAACTCAATTTTAACTGAAAATTTAACTATTTGGTTAAAAATCAAATTGTTTGGTTGAAAAATAATTTGTTTTAGTTGAGAATTTAAGTATTTTAATTGAAAATTCAACGTTTTAGGTAGAGAATTCAACTCTGTTGAAAGTTGGACTACTTTCTTTAAAATTCATTTTGTTGGTTAAAGATTCATAATCTTACTTTTAGTTCAAAATTTATTTAATTTAGTAAAAAAAAATTTTTTAATTAGTTTTTTAACAGAATATTTAACTGTTTGTTTAAAAATTAATTTTTCTAAGTTGAGAAATCAAGCATATCGTTGAAAATTCGTATTTTTTGAATGAATTTAACTGTTTCTAATTTAAAACAAAATGTTTTTTTGATTGTAATATCAAATATTAGATTTTTCGTTAAAAAATCATCTTCTTAAATTGTAAATTCAACTTTTTAGTTGAAGGTGGACCTAATTCCTTCAAAATTTATCTTTTTGGTTAAAGATTCATAATCTCAATTTAAACTTCTTCTTTTTTTTTTGTTTTTAATTTATATTCTGGGTTAAAACTCAATTTTTGAACTGAAAATTTAACTATATGGTTAAAAATTGAACTAAAATTAGTTGAAAATGTCTTTTTCATTAATTAATTTTCGTAACTGAATATTCAATTGTTTGTTTTTAAATTAATTTTTCCTAGTTGAGAATTTAAATATTTCATTGAAAATTCATATTTTTTGAATGAATTTAACTGTTTCTAATTTAAAACAAAATCTTTTTTTGTTTGTAATATCAAATCTTACGTTTTTTGTTGAAAGATCATCTTCTTAGGTTGTAAATTCAACTTTTTGATGAAAGTTGAATTAATTCCTTCAAAATTCATCTTTTTGGTTCAAGATTCATATTCTCAGTTGAAAATTCATTTTTCTTTTAAATTTATATTCTGGGTTAAAACTCAACTTTAAACTGAAAATTGAACTATTTGTTTAAAAATTGAACTAAAATTAGTTAAAAATTTATTTATTTTAGTAAAAAAAATTTTTAAATTAGTTTTTTAACTGAATATTTAACAGTTTGTTTAGAAATTAATTTTTCTAAGTTGAGAATTCAAGAATATCGCTGAAAATTCGTATTTTTTGAATGAATTTAACTGTTTCTAATTTAAAACAAAATCTTTTTTTGTTTGTAATATCAAATATTAGATTTTTCGTTAAAAAATCATCTTCTTAGATTGTAAATTCAACTTTTTGGTTGAAAGTTGAACTATTTTCTTCAAAATTCATTGTTTCGGTTGAAGATTCTTAATCTTAGTTGAAAATTCATCGTTTGTTAAAAATTGAACTATTTTATTTAAGAATCTTATTTTGGTTAAAAATTAATTTTCTATTAAATTATAATTTAAAATCTTCTTTGGCTGAAATATCGACTATTGCGTTTTTTGTAAAAAATTGATATTCTTTGATTGAAAATTCCACTCTTTGGTTGAAAGTTAAACTACTTTCTTCATAATTCATCTCTTTTGTTGAAAATTTATATTCTGGGTTAAAGCTCAATTTTTTGAATGAAAATTCAACTATTTGGTTAAAAATTGAACTGTTTGGTTAAATACTAATTTAGTTTAGTTGAGAATTCAAGTATTTTGTTAAAATTCAACTTGTTGGTTGAAAGTTGAACTAATTTCTTTAAAATTCATTTTATTTGTAAGAGATTCGTAATCTTACAATTAGTTCAAAATTAATTTCTTTTGTTGAAAAATCTTCATTTTTTCATTAATTTTTTAAACTGAATATTCAACTGTTTTTTTTTGCAAATTACTTTTTCTTAGTTGAGAATTCAAGTATGTCGTTGAAAATTCGTATTTTTTAAAATGAATTTAACTGTTTCTAATTTAAAACCTAAAAGATCTAAAAGATCGAACAATCTGTTCGAAATAGACGAGTGTTCATCACTATAGTTGATTTTGCTACCCAAAAAAGATGACTTTTTGGGAACATGTAGATAAAATTAACAAAAGTAAAAAATTAATCTGGAAAATTCCTGGTTTTCCTCTAAACTCTAAGGTACTTCTTGGTGTTCAAAAATCTGGGCTATAGTCCCCGGTTTTCCCAGTCAGTTACCACCCGACTTGAAGTTGTACATTTCTTTAATTTTTTGTCACTTAAAATATGTGGTTGACTTTCTTTTTTTAAGTCAAATATTTAGGGGTTAATGTTGATA